>NW_024096731.1:1432500-1702500 GCF_016545835.1 Crotalus tigris
AAAGTCACCTAGGCAGCTTTCATACTTAAGGGAAACCACAGTCTCCCAATTTGAACTCCATTTCTTTTACCACTATACTAAATTGGCTCCCAGTTATGGGGGAATAGAAATTAGTGAAGCTAATATATACCATGGCACCACATCCATTTCTCTTTCTCTGCTTACTCACAAACTTTTTCACTGCATCCAAACTCCAGAACTGTCTTCCCATTGATGGCCATTGTTTATAGGGTTGATCCACACCAACTACTGTAGTTACCCCATCTTGAGTACAGATCACTAATCATTTCTGGAATCAAGAAAATTCCTGCAGTTTAGTTAGTGCGCGCAATGACAGCCATGCTGCCTTCAGTTGCTGCTCTCCAAAGCATTTTATATTGTGCTGCTGAAATGAAAGCTTTCCAGCATTTAATACATTGAACCACTGAACATTCATTTCCTTAAAGAGGACAAGTTCTTATAGTCTGTTATATCTTTAGCTGAGATAGCTACATGTATGACATGAATACAGTATCTTATTCAGGGTGATGGTTACAAATCATAAAAGTAGCCCTCAGTTTTTATTACTAATATATACCCCCCCAAAAAAAAAAGATGCTGCTTTAAAAGTTAAGGAATCAGAATGTACATCAACCAGGTACTGTATAAAATAGAAGTTTCCTTTGCCAAGTTTGGCTTCCTAATATTCGTGGCAACCATCATTATAGAGATGCCCTAATCACACAGTGGTTATAACATTTGCCTAACTTGCAGGGGGTTTATACTTGCAGCATAAATATCTTTGTAAATATTTTTACAAAGTTTTCTACCTTTTGATTTAGTCATCCACCATACTGCTGAAATATTGGACTGAAATCAAATCAAGTGATTTTTCCTTTTTACCCTTATTTTATTTACTTAAAGATGTTAATTTATACAGTACTTATCCTCTGTCATCTATTTTAATACTTTTAATGTCATTACTAGGTCCACTGTTATATTTGTACTGATTAATGACCACAGTAAATATTTCTTTGAAATGCTGGAGTGATACAGAGAGATTCCTGAAATAACAATAAACATTTATGGTGCCTTTTCGACCAGTGACCCTCTTCCTGTCAAGCAAATATTAAAACCATTATGCTACTGAGATATAAGAGCAGCTGCAACAAAGATTAGGTAATCAAAGAAGGGAAATTGCAAGAAAGTCATGTTTTAATCAAAAATAGTTGTTCTATGTGCATATATGTGCAGGTTGATATTTTAATTTTGTAAACAGTATTATGTTTTTCAGAAAGTATGTATATGCAATAGGACCCATTCCTTTAAAGGAAAATGTGTGGCAATAGCTTCCCTTGGCAATGAATTTTTGGAAGTGTCCAAGGGGGAGGGGCACAGTACCTGACAATTTGGACTAAACACTTAGCAAGTGATGGTTGATCCAGTCCAAGTCTAATTTTCTTAAGCAGAGTCCAGCTGGCATCAGCAGCTAAAAGTTGCAGTGCAAAAATGCCCATAGTTCACTTACTCTGTCTTGTCTCCCACATTTACAGCACCTATCCACCATTCTGTTCTGCATGAGCCTAAAGAGATACCCACCCTAGTAACACTGGGTGAGTGGGGTTTTTAAAGCAAGGTTTGTATTTAGCTTTCCAAAGTATCACAAAGGGACTAAATTAAAAGTCTCTATGGCCAAACTGAAAAAGGTAATTGAATGGGGCAAACCAAAAAAAGCAGGAAATAAACAAATGTTTGATGCACAAATAAATAAAATAAATTTTCTGATTCTAGCAATGCACAGTCAATGCTTCCAAGAGAGCTTTCCCCTGTGCTTCACATTAAAAAAAATCTTGCATCACA
This sequence comes from Crotalus tigris, assembly GCF_016545835.1. Classification (NCBI taxonomy): domain Eukaryota; kingdom Metazoa; phylum Chordata; class Lepidosauria; order Squamata; family Viperidae; genus Crotalus; species Crotalus tigris. Next base: position 1,434,340 of record NW_024096731.1, read on the forward strand.
TGCTGCCCCCCACAGCCCCCACGACCACCCCACCATTGCCAATTGTGCACTGCCCCCGCAACACCATTTTTTCTCCCACCACCCAATTGGCTGGGGGCTTATTTGTCCCATGCAGCAAAATGCCCTGGTCAAACGGTGCCTAAGCGAATGGGCAGGGATGATGAGTGGGGGGATGGAGGGTCAGGAGGCCATTGGCGGTGGACAATGGCCGGGGGAGTGCAAAGCATTCTACTTATACCATTCTCCTCCTGGACGAATTTGGTGACAATCTTTCTAGCCCATTTTCTGCAAGGTATGGAATCTCTAGAACAGCATGGGACATAGTAGATGCTTGAGGCAGAAAGAAATAATACCACCAACACAAGCCTCCACTGTATTTCCATCGTGTCTACGAGCAGAAAAAAATACCTTTCATTCTTTATGAAAAAGAATGTCTGGTTCCTGCTCTATAATTCTGGGTAAAATTCACTTGAAATTTCTTCAGCAGGCCCAGTTAAATTAATTAGGAAAGAGATATTTAAAGAAGGCAGTCATTTGAATTAGTTTGATTTGGAATGAGATTGTCTACTACACTGTGGAGATTTTTATAGATTGGATCCCATTGCTTTGAGACTTTACTTTATTTCTTATTATTAGACATCAGTTTTAAAATGGTGGAATTTTAAAATGTTAATTAATTTTTTTCCTTCCATAATTTATGGAGTAAATATATTATTTACACAACATTATAGGTCTGTACAACTGTGTGACCCATCAATTTCCATCAATTGTGGCAGAAGAGGCAAAAGGTAAATTAACTTAATTATATATTCCTTTGACAATAGATTTGGGGATTCCATCTCCAAAAATTATACAATAAGCTAATGTTATTCATAAGAAAAATTGAGATAGCATTAGTCCTTTGTATTTAAAAAATGTAGAGATTGCAGAGTTGTTCTTCTTATTTTAAATAATATATAGGTATTATAGACACACAAACACAAAATTGTTTAGGTTATTTTTCAAAATGTTTTAAAAGTTCAGAGCATTTATAACAACACTAAGTTCTTTGCAGAGAATCTCCTACAGCATTTTCTACACTCAGTATATGACCATATGATTACATCATTATTTTAAGACTACAAAGAAAAATATCTGCCAAAAAAAGCCTACCTACTTACCAAATTTAAAAGAGAAATAAAGCTGAAATAAATCCCTGTCCAATCTGCCAATATTTAAAAAAAAATAAGAAAACTTGTTTCCTCTCCGTAATGAATGAGGAAGATTTTTTTAGGATGCACACCGTTCTACTTCTAAGTGCTTGACAATTGCAATTGTTTGTGCAGGCCCAAGCAAGCAATACGGATAAAATGTTCATCAAGCGCTTATTAGAGCAGCTTAAAAGCCTGCGATTGTGTTCAGCTTGACAAACCCTAATACATTAAAAGACAGAATGCATAAGGAAACTGTAATATCTACTACCACATTTTATTTACTTGTATGCTGCATATGTTAGATCACAAGAAGCAGCAAATACCATTAATAAAGTGTAGCTGAGCCATGAAATTGCAATATGTTGTGTACTAACTCCTAAGCATGCACATACTTATTAACAATATCACTCATCTCCAATGTATAAACTGAGAATTTTCATTTTAAAAAATCAGCTATTTATTTAATGGATAATATGCCACCGTATTCAACCGTTTATTCTAAAGCAGTCATACTCTTGAGCATGCCCTATAAAAATTGGCGCTTATTATGTCCATTCCTATGTTCAGATTATATTAAAGTCCATAAAAAATTACAATCATATCTTACATAATGGACTCTACTTTGTAAAGTCAGGAGAATTGGCTTTATACAGAATCCTGATATTAAGTATTCATCAGAAAAGGATCATTGCAGCTATGCTGTATTGTGCAATGCATATTCTGTAATAGGGCTGAGGAAAAGTAGATTGGGATATATCAATAGATCTCTGATACAATTTAGAGATTTTTTTCCAACTGTCATCTCTATACTACTAAAATTCCACTGACTGCTTGACATCTTGAAACCTTCAATTGGGCGAAATTGTAAAGCAAGTGTTGGGCAACCATTATTGAACAAGAAAATTTAAATGAGCTAACTTATACCATGACTCTTGTGGGAATGAAATTTGGGGAAATTGGGGCCATTGGAGTGCCATCCTGCCTTCCAACTACACTTCCCAGAAACCCACAGGTTATATAGCACAATAGGCCCATATCCCCACCCTCTCCCCTACTCCCTCTGGGCCCTGCTCCCAATCAGCTGGCAGCAGGGCCCAATGGGCGAGTGACCATTGGCTGCTTTGGGAAATTTGAAATCCGTTAATGATGATGGCCAAAGAGGGAAGGAGTGAATCAAATGCCTGCTAGCAAAGTAGTGCTGACTGGAGATGGCAGCAGTTGAAGGGGGAGTCCTCTTCCTCCCTGGAGGCACGGGGGCCTTGTGGACAGACTGAAATGGGGAGCAGGGGTTCAGTTTTCCTCACAGTCCATGGCTCTCTTGACTCCTTCTTCCCCCCCCCCCCAGCAGGCAGTTCTGAAGGTCAGAGGAGGAAGAGATCTTTCACTGGGCTCTCCAGAGAGTTGTGAGGAGAAGCAAACACCACAAGCCTACATTATATGTGGAAAGAAAAAGACCTAATGGGGCACAAGTTGTCTAGTTATAATGCTAAAATTCAGAAACAACAAGGTCTTGAATTTTTTTAAAAAAACTATAAAAAGGTCCTTAGGCAGTTTGGCCATTTGATCAGAAGTGTCTTAATTCAATGATTCAATTCACACAGCATGCTGCAGTAGGCTAAAATGTGGATGTGACCCAGCATGTTGTGAGAACTCAAGAATCTCTTAGCATGTTGGGTGAATCAATGCTGGATAGAATCAAGATCACGTGAAGTATTAATACCACTCTACAATGCCTTGGTAAGGCCACACTTGGAATACTGCATCCAGTTTTGGTCACCATGATGTAAAAAAGATGTTGAGACTCTAGAAAGAGTACAGAGAAGAGCAACAAAGATGATTAGGGGACTGGAGGATAAAACATATAAGGAACGGTTGGGTATGCCTAGTTTAACGAAGAGAAGGACAAGGGGGGACATGATAGCAGTATTCCAATATCTCAGGGGCTGCCATAAGGAAGAGGGAATCAAACTATTTTCCAAAGCACCTGAAGGCAGGACAAGAAGCAACAGGTGGAAACTAATCAAGGAGAGAAGCAACCTAGAATTAAGGAGAAACTTCCTGACAGTGAGAACAATTAATCAGTGGAACAGCCTGCCTCCAGAGGCAGTAAATGCTCCAACACTGGAAGTTTTTAAGAAGAGACTAGACAGTCATTTGTCTGAAATGGTGTAGGGTTTCCTGCCTGAGCAGGGGGTTGGACTAGATGACCTCCAAGGTCCCTTCCAACTTTACTACTATTATTATTATTATTATTAATGCCTAATGCCTAGTAGAAAGCCATAATTTGTTTGTTTGAGTGGGACATTGTATGTAAGCATTGCAGATGTGTTTTCTGAATCTAAGGTTCAAGTGTATTGTGTGAGTGACATTTATATGCTTATCCCAACCTCTCCCCACCATTGTTGTGCATTTGATTCATTGACTTAAGGATCTTAGCAAAATGCAAAGTAGATTCTAGGAGTCTGAAATTTCTCTACCTCTGAAATAAAAGTTTTACTGCTGGGAATCATGTTCATTATTTTCATCAAAACCGTTCAAGGAGCTCTGAGAGACAGAGCTGAGTTGTGCTCATTTTAAAATAATTCAGCACTGTATATAAACATATCATGTTTTAGATGCTATATAGAAAATATTGTTTTAAATAATGTCCCAGTGGATTTCCTTATAACAATAACCACAAAAGAAGCCAGAGTATACTGATAATTTATGTCATGAAAAAATACAAACTATATTCAAAAAACAAAGAGAGGAATGTTACAGAAAAAGACTATAGCAAGATTTATTCATTACTTCAGATTAAGTGCAAAATGTACTACCATTTCCAGAACCATATTGTAATGCAACACCACTTTAAATGAGAAGGATCTGGATATTTATAACTTCCTAGCTAACAAATCAACAGGCAAATTTATTAGCTTATAGATTTTTCTGTGGAAATCAGGATGTAGATCCACATTTTGAGAAATTAAACTACTATACAAAGCAACATTGTGTGTCTGTGCTATCATACTCAGTAACAGACACTTCTATATCTATTTTCTGAGAGCAAGTGGTGAACATCACATACACACTGTAAACTGCATGGATGATCTCCCTTGCTCTATTATTTTTCAAAGGCACAAAGACTATGTGAGCAATTATATTGTACTCATCTTACTCATATATTATGTCTTGACATGATATTGAAAATCTGATGGATGGCCAGTAAATCACATCTCTGCCTCAGTTCACGTACAGAGTCCATTGTTTGCTTCATTACTAGATATAAAGTGGAGATATATAGAGTTGCTGTTTGCTTTTTGTCAAAAATAGGAAGGCAAGCAAAACAGTCTGCTTTCAACTGATGAGCTTTCTAGATTCTTTTTGATTGGGTGGAAATTGTCTATTTTAACCTTAGGAGTTTCAAGGAAAACTCAAACAATAAGTGAAAGGGATTTGGCCAGACCTAAAAGTATACATGCGTGGTAGTGTGTGTGTATATATATATATATATATATATATATATATATATATATATATATATATATATATATGAAATGGAATGTAAAATCTATACCCATGTTCATTTCTAAAAGTACTTACAAGTAAGAATAAGTACAAATAAAAGTAAGAAATGGCTATACTTATGAATATTTTGAGATGATATGTATATGTTCTTGGGAACAACAAGATGACAGATTTTAAATCCAGTATAAACTAAAGGATTTGCAGTTCTCTTTTAGACTATTCAGTGGCTATCCTTGCTACATAAAAGCATTTCAAAATATAATGCAATTAAAAAATGCATTCTATTCCGTAACTCAGTTGTTAACTAAGAAAGTTGGACCATGATGATGTAGCTTCTTTCATGATTACAGAATGTTATAGAATTAAAACAAGGATCAATTATTTTTAATGAATTATTCATTTTCAAAAGTTACATGAGACTATTCAGAACAAATGTTTTCTCAGGATAGTTTGCAAATAGTTTAAAATTAAAATTAAACTAAAGTTGTAGCTCAGGGGTGTCAAACTCAATTTCATTGAGGGCCGCATCAGCATTGTGGTTGCTCTTGGGGGGCTGGTGGGTGTGGCCAGGGTGGGTGCAGCCTATTTTGTGGGCATGGATGGAGTGGGTGTGGCCTACTGGGTGGGCATGGCCAGCTCTACATTGTTCGCATCAAGGGTGCCGTGGGGGCCTAGGCAGGAGTGGGACAGATCTGAGGGTCTCTGGCAGAAGAGGGTGGGACTGGGGCAAGCGCCAAGGCATGGTCCATTTCTTCATTCCTCACAAAGGGTGACACCTCCCCAGCATGCACCCAGGGGGCAGGGCCAATGCAGCAGGGGCTGGTTCCTCACTGTTTCTAGACGGCCTTGTGGAGCTAAGACTGAATGTATTTCAGCATAGATGGCCACCACAAAATTGTACATTGGCTCCCGGCTGGCCTGGGCCAGGGCCAAGGCAGCGGGCGCCATTCCCTCACTGTTTCCAGGATGGCTTCATGGGCCACATGAAACCACTTCGCGGGCCACATCCGGCCCCTGGGCCTTGTGTTTGATATGTCTGTTGTAGCTGAATATATAAACTGTATACATACCTGCCTGCTCATCACAATATTTATTTGTTTGCTTGCTTTTATTATATTTATATAGCTGCCCATCTTTCATAATAGTGATTCTAGGTGGTATATAACAAAACAATCATAAAATCAAATTTGGAAAATAAATACAATTAAAGTAAATATTTCCTTTTGGGATAAACATTTTCACATAAACCATGAAAAAATGTAAAAGTAGAAACCAAGAGAAATTAAAGGCAAGAGATTAGCAAAAAAAATAAATAAACTCTAATTATGATTAATATATAGCAGTATCATTTGTCATACTTTTGTATATGTTTCTATACAGGTTGCAAAAATCTGGATAGTCGTTAGATGGCAGCAAAGAATTAGACTTTTCTATACTTCTTTGCTGTCATCCTGTGGCCACCCAGATTTTTGCAGGCCTGATAAACTAGCCCACTTTTTATCTTTGCAAACCAACCTTATTTGTACAATATCCATATACTACTTCAAATATTACATTTTGCTAAGTTGTTGTTTTCCTAGGCTTTTATTAAATTTATTCAGTCAGGGCTTCTCTCAGTCTTCCCATTCCTCTTGACTGATTCATTCTTCCCTTATGTAACTATTTTGCAGTGCAGTCTTCATTCATTCTCTCTATACTGTGTGACTAAACCAACTCAACCTATTTTTTTCCTACAGGTCATTCACTTATGTATGTAGTCCTTATTCATTCAGCACACATACCTCTTCTTGTATTGCCCCACACATTTTTAAATATCCCATTCCCACTGCACTAGTATGTTTCTCCAAACATACCCAATTCTCATTTCCATATAATAAAGCATTTTACCTTTTTTTAAAACAAACATTGATCCCTTCTTTGCCACAGCCCATACATTTTTTAACATTGCACTTCTTAACATTTAATTCTCCATCTTTAGTACACCTTCCATCAAGGTACAGAAAATCATTTACATGCTTTACCTTGTTGTTTATGTATAACTTTCAATTGTTCACTCTGCTTTCCTTGTCAGAATTAATCTTTGAGCCATTAATTTTCAGATCTACGCTTCTTGTTGCATCATGCACCCTATTTAATATTCACACAGTCAGGTTTTCAGCCAACAATAGGATGTTCTTTATATATAAAAATATATTTTCATTGTATCATTGAACAGCATGTAGTTCTAACTTTATTACATCCATTATTTAAATTTTATCCATTATACATTCTTAACAATCAAGGGGTCATCACCCAATCTTGTCTTACCTCATGCTTAATGTTGCAACATTCATGGGCATCCATTTATTTTCATGCATTCTTTACTTCCATGATGTATCACTCTTACTTCATTCAGCTACCAACCTTCAACTTCATATCCACAAAAAAACATTTCATAATTCAAACCTGGTTACTTTATCATATGCTTGCTCAAAAATTAATACATATACAGTAGGCAGTCCTTATTGAGAGACCACAATTGGTTCCAGCAACTCAATCATCAAATGAAGTTGTCACTAAGTGAAAGTCATGTGAGGGTGACTGTGCTTCCAATTTGCTTCAGGAAGCAAAAAAAAGCCTTTATTGTCTAGTCATTATTAGAAACATAAAAAACTGGCAGCAGAAAAAGACCTAGTGCGCCACTGAGTCTGCCCTTTCAGTGTATTTAGTCTTTTGTTCTTGTTGGGGTTTTTTATTTATTATTTTTATATTTTATTTATTTTCTTTTTATTTTAATTTTTTTCAGATGGTGGACATGTGTATATCCTAAGCATGTTTAAACTCAAATACTGATGACTGACCTGCTACCTTCAATGAATGTTGGTTATAGATTTCTACTTTGCTTTCTGCAAAGTAATACTTTCTAAGTTTACTTTTGAACTTCCCTCCTGTCAGTTTGGGGTTATGCCTCTGTTTGGGGTTATGCCTTGATTTTTGCTTAATATTGAAAATACTGCCTTCTAGAACTTTATTCACACCATTAGTATACTTAAAAGTTTCAATCACCTGTCCCCTTTCCCTTCTCTCTTCCTGACCTACATATTCAGTTCCTCTGATAGAGTCTTGTCAGTTTCAGGCAGCAACTGCACCAGGCTGGAACGTTCTAATCAAGCAATTAAAGTCACAGAACTGAGCTTGTTAAGTTGCAGTTAGCACATTTTAAGAAAGTGATGCACTATGGAGAAAAGCAGCCCAGGAAGAGATGCCTTGTTTAGGCAATCTGTCCTCTCTGTGAGGGGGAAAAAACAAGACAATGTGATACCATGCTAACTTACCATAGTGGCAAACATATGACTGAGATAGAGTCATTGTGAAGTTCATAAATGTATGCATGAGTCACAAAATTACTTTTTCATCACTGTCATATTTTCAGTGGTCATTGTACAAGGCAGACACTAAAACAAGGAGGTGTAATTCACAAGAATTATAATGAGAGCTATAGTTTCTCAGACCAAAAATGTTAGTTATATCAACAGCCAACAGTCATCTATCTCCAAGACTTTAAAACACATTTTTCCCCAAAATCTACTCTAGACTGGCATTAACAAAAATCAATGGTCTATATCACCTTTTATTCTTTACTAATTCTCTCGGTTTTTCAAAATAAAGAATTGCTCACATCACTTCACTTGGAGATACATGCAGCACACTGTCATTCTCAGGATACGGTATAAATAAAAGCTACAAATGATAATAATATTAATTACAGAAAAAAATAAAGCAACAAAAACTTTAGATTGGGCTCAACCTTGCTGGCCTTTAGGAAGGCCCTGATGGCATAGCTTTGCCATCATGCTTGGGGTCTTTTACAATGGAGAGCTTTTACAATGGCTGTATTGAGTATGATGCAATGATAGATTTTCCCTCTGATCATAGTTATTTTTATTTTAATATGTTTATTGATAGATTTATATGTTTGTATATCTGTTTTAATTTGTTTTATGTGGTTGTTGTTTTAACTGTTGTGAGTTGCCCAGAATCCTTTAGGTGAGATCTGCATCCATGCAATCAAATGAAAATAATTACAAGGATCCATTAAAGCATAACTGAATTTATAAATATTAACAGTGGTGTCTGCCCCATGGGTCAAAACAGCTAAGGCATTGTAGTCAATACCACAACATCATGATAATCCTCTTCCTTATTTTGACACAGACCCTCACAGGTGCCACTGAGTCTTATCATATTAAATTAGAAATGGAAATAAAAGACTAAGGATTTAAAAAGTAGGCAACAAAAATTCTTTACAAGGAAGGGCATTCAAGACTGGGAGAGTACAGCTGAGAAGGTCTGCTCCAAAGCCATTTCTTATTTATTTATTTATTTATTATTATTATTATTATTATTATTATTATTATTATTATTATTATTATTATTATTATTATTATTATGCCATCCATCTCCCCTATAAGGTGACTCTGGGCATCAGAGTCCCCTGTAAGGTTACTCCTCTATAAGTTGACCTTGCCTTAACAATAGAACATACCTGAGCCAATCCTCTGAAAATAAGCATAGGTTTAGGCAGATTCCTTTCCTTTCATCAAAAAAGAAATGTGCCACCAAAGTAGTTCAAGAGAAGAAAGGTTAGAAAATAATATCTGCCTTAACAGAGTTGTGTCAAGTGTGTTTCCTCATGTTCACGGAACTTCAGACTGTGAATGGAAGAGTAGATTTGCAGCAATACTCAAGAGAAAACAAACATGACTTGTTATATCCCATTCATATCTGCATTAGAAGATATGGATATTTATTAGTTTCAATTACTGATGTAGTATTTATTAATGTGCCTTTAAAAATTCTCCATGAACCGTATTTGCTGAAAAAGTCAGTGGAAAAAAACTGACTAAAGAATGGAATGAACACAATTGGGCCCAATGAAATATTAAAATATATTCACTCACTTGACACAGCATATAAGACTATCCTGCAGATGACATGTTATCTTCAGCAATGTTTCACTGTCAGAACTACTACCAGAATACACCATGCTATGTAGTCATATGTTGGAATACTTACGTCTCAGGATTGCAAACCGCAATTTCTGGAGTACTCTAGTATATATACAAAACGTATCACAAAGCAAAACCTAATGTCTGCATGTATAGTTCTTCTAGTTTCTGCTATTTCCAAATTGTTCAGCACCACTGCAACGTGCAAGGCTGCATCAGTCATGCTCCATTGTACTATTGTATATTACAGAATATAATGTGGCTGTTGCCACTCAAAGTGACATATCTCAGCATAGTACAATACCCTGAAAAACACATCATACACTTTTGTAAATACTGTGGGCATACAAAACCACCTTGCTGGAAATGGGAAACATTCCAGATCCAATTTAATGCTAACAGATTTTCATATTTTTAAAAAGTGCATACTATATATCATGCTTTTGTAATACCTTGGAGGAAGAAATAAATCAATTGGAAAAAGTGTCTATGGCAGTGGTTCCCAATCTTTTCTATACCCTGCACCCCTAGAATGCTTCTGATATATTCTTGCATCCCTTACAAATGTTCAAAATAATGGCAACGGATTATGCATATACACTATGATTTTGAAACTTCTAAACCCAGGTTTTCACACCCCTAGAATATCATCTCACACCCCCAGGGGTTGTGAGCACCACCGGTTGGGAACCCCTGGTCTATGGGGATTCTCAACCATTCAGGTCATGGTTATCCTTAAGGTGCTTTTCAAAAGGCAACTGGACTTTCTTAGGTGTGTTTTTTTTAATGTTACACTTCTCATGCAAGAAGCTCCTTGAGGTGTTTAGTTCAGGGCTTTTCAACCTTTTTACCGATTGTACCACTTTTAGGATATGGCAGTATTCGAGTACCACCTAGCAAGGTGTCAAAAACTTGATGACCACACACAAAAAAAAAACCTGTTCAAAGTTGCAATTGCACTGAAATGACTTATGACCATTTTTCACACTTATGACCACTGCAGCATGCCCAGGGTCATCTGATTTATATTTGGATGCTTCGCAACTGATTCATATTTATAATGGTCACAGTGTTCCAGGGTCATGTGATCCCCTTCTGCAACCTTTTGACAAGCAAAGTCAAGGGCAGAGCTGCTGGTGGCCAAGTGCTAAGGCGGGACTTCCTTTCCTCCCACCCTTCCCTACCTCCCTTTTTCTCATTCCCATCTCCTTCTGAAGGAAGAATTTGACCCCCCCATATTTTCCCTCTTCCATATATTGATCAAACAAGGAAAGGCCTCCAGAGACAGAAAAGACAAGCTGCTGAGTGAACTAGCTTAAAAAGGCACATTCCCCTTTAAGAATTAGCTACTGGTTAGAAAGGAAAGTAAGGAGCACAGCCAGCACTTAAGGAAGAAAAAAAAATGTAAGTACTGGCTGCCAGCTAAGGCAACCTCCCCAAATGGCTCCATTCATAAGTAAAGGAATGCTACAAGCAAAATCCATTCAGGAGAAAAATACTTCAAAATCCCTTGCAGCAAAACTTACAGCTAACAACAGCAGAGCAATAGAAGCTAACACCAGCCATCAGCCATCAGCCAAATAGAAATTGCCAAACACTCCTTAAGAACACAAAGCCCTCATTGCACAAATCCCAGAACTTCAAAGTCACAAAAGCACATAAGAATCCTTCCACTCTCCATCTCCTTCCCTCCTCCGTGCTTCACCTCCAGCCATTGCTGCCTTTTTTTATTCCTCTTGGAGGGCGACCCCTCCCCCGCTACATTTTTTGCCTGTTTGCTGCTGCCAGCACAGGTGGCTGCCACAGCAGTTGTAGATTGGCTCATGGCCAGCCTGCTTGATCTCCTCTCCCCCTCCCTCCCTCTCCCCCCACCCCTACCCTCACCCTCACCCTCCTTCTTCCCCTTCGGTGCACCTGACTCTGCCTCCTCCCAAAGCTGCTGGTTTTTTTCTCTCTCCCTCTCCTGCCCAAACTGCCTCCTTTTATAGGCTCTCCTGTCTCTGCCCCCCTCCTCCTTTCTCATGGGGGACGGTGAGCCAGAAGTGAACCTGGGGCCTTTGCGGCTCCAGAGGACTCTCTCACTGTAAGTCCTTGCCTGTGCTGGCTCTTTCCCTCCCCCACTACACTTGGCTAGGCAGGGCTGCGTACCACCTGCCACTCATTAATGTACCACAAGTGGTACGGGTACCACCGGTTGAAAAGTCCTGGTTTAGTTGAACTGAACAAGCTTCTTGCATAGAAGGAAAATGTTTTCAAAGAAAAATCAAAATAATCCAGTTGCCTTTTGAAAAGCACCTTTGGAACAGTTGGAAAAAACAGCTTTAAGTGGCAAAATTATTTAAAACATCTCATGGATTCTATTACTGGGTAAAAGACACCACTTTTTATAAAGCCTATTTTATTTATTTTGGTTATCAACTTGATTTTTGGAACTAACTTCCATAAGCAACAAAAAAATGTACATATACCACTGATGTTGCTTCATTGGCACTATAAAGCTGATGCTATTTGGAGCATTACCTATCACAGAGTGACAAAGTTTTAAACCAAATACTAGTAATATAATAATAATAACAATAACAACAACAACAATACTGTAACAACAACAGAAAAAATAACAGATTGAAGTAGGTTAAGAGCAAATGGAAAGTGCTGAGATCTAATTTCAGTAAATGTAAACTATTTTGTCCCAGAATAAGATTATCTCATACAATTCCAGATCACTAAATTTGAATAAAAAGTAGAAAATATTAAAAGGGTAACTGGAGCAAGTGACTCTTCTTTAAGTCAATAAGCCAAGAAATATACTATATGGAAATTGGGGACTAGCAGAGAGACAAAACATTAGAACCTGTAACCCACAGAAAAGGATTGCTACATGAGATAGAACTAAGAAGTGAGTTGGCTTATGAAGTGGATAAATCTCTAGTAGAGTCATCAATAGAATGCTTGATGATCATAGGCTGGGCATTAGCTAATAGGAGATAAGATCAGTACAGGTATTTGCTGAGAAACTTTATTGATCTTTCAACTTTCTAACATCTTTCTACCTACCTATCTACGTTTAATATCACATGAAATAATTAAAAACCCAGTTAAATTCATGCAAACTGAAAACGTTGAGTAGGACTTTTCTAAGTAGGAAGATTGGGACTGAGGACAACTCCTGACTGAGCTTGGAAACACAAAGGAGAAGGATTAGACATTGACATAGACATCAGAAAGTGAGTGGTTCTTCAAATAGGCTCTGTGCTGTTTAGGATTGTAAAAATTGAAACAAGCACCTTAAACCATTTCCAGAAGACAACTGGCAACCAATGCAGACAACCACTTCAACCTTGGCATAATATGTTCTCAGCATCATGCACTAGTCAATAGCCTACTATCACAGTTTATATCTACTGAAACTTCAGGCCAACCCTCACTAGCAACCTAGGAAGATTCCACTGTAAAAGTTAAGTTAGATGTAACCAAGGATGGGAAACTGTTGCCAGTCTTACCAGGTTAAAAGTGATCACAGCTGGTACACAGAATATAATTATGCAAAATGCCAGCTGAGCATGTGAAGACAAGAATCATCCTTAGCTACAGAGCTACTTTTTCAAAGCAGTACAATCCTATCCTAAACATGCCCGCTGCTAAATTAGATAAAGACTATTACATATATATATTTAATCCAAAAAAGGCAGGTCAAAGTGGAGAAATTCAGCCTATATTGAATGTAATTCTATGTCATTTGACTTCAGATCTGCAGTTTGGATATAATCTTGACTCAGCCCTGAGCAGAGGGATCCAGCTTTAAATGTGATCAAAAATGTTCCATCTCCATTGTCAAACTGCCAGAGGCATTTTATTTAAAGAATTTGCTATTTAAACTGTCTTGTTGCCAGCATAATTTTTAATTTTGTAGCAGCTATTTTAATTGATTTTGTTAATGTGAATTTATAATGATTTAACATTGATTTTTATATTTTATGGTAATCCACCTTGAACACTATTTTTGACAGAAGCACAGACAAAAATACTAAAAGTCTTATCACAAAAATGCTCTGCAAAGTTTATTACGGAATAATCACGTTTTTCTGTAAGCATTTTTGCAGACTATATAATGTACAATACTAAACTGACAGACAGAAATAACATAGCAAACCAAATTCCACTGCAGAAGATCCTGGGTAAGTGCTATCTGAAATAGCACTTAAATATATTGGCATGTTTTCCAGATTATTGTATTATTAATTAGAGGAAGGAAGGAAGGAAGGAAGGAAGGGAGGGAGGGAGGGAGGGAGGGAGGGAGGGAGGGAAATGACAAAAATCTACATCTCCTGTAGAATTTTTTTTATATACTGAAATTCAGGAAAACATTACACATTCTAAATTAAATTATTAATGAAAAGATGATTTCCTCATTCCTTAAAACACATATGCAGAAGAGGGAAGACACCAATGGCACACAGTTTAACCCCCTCTGACCTTTGAACTCTGAGGGGGGTCATACACATGTCACTGTTCCCAGCTGTCTTTCTGACATTCTGCTCGTTGCAGGGCCTTCGCCCTTTCCATTTTGTAGAAGTATTGATCTGTTGGCAGCAATGGGGTGGATAATTAGCCAGGAATTAGGGTTTCTATTACAGCCAGGAGGTTGCCCCAGCTGATTTATCACCTGAATAATTTACTGTGATTGAAAGGAAATTAAAATGAACTCCATTCAACAACTGTGCACTTTTATGGGCTTTAGTGAAGACTCAAAATCCAAATTAATAGCCTGGTGCTGTTTAATAGTCTACTGAGAGTAAATATGAAACGCTTTCCTCCACTGCCTGCTTCTCAGCTTCTCTCTTTGTGGATGTAGATGTTGTTTCTCCTTCCAACTCCTCCCCTCTAGGCCCCACTAATATAATTCCAGGCAAACCTAAATTTGTTTTTTCTTGAAGGATATACAAATGTAATAATGAATAAAATGTTCTAAAACCCCCTTTTAAAAAGCATCCCTTTAGAGTTACATTTGCCTTTTTTGCCATTGTTAGTGATCTGTCACCTGAAAGAAAAAGGGATACTTTCTGCATTAGCATTTTCATAGAGTGGGCTGTTTGCATAAGTCACTCTGATGCTTAAAGTTGTTTCCCAAAATAAATGCTTTAATCAGTTCTTCTGTCAAGTAGGGACAAGCCCACTTTTCTGGTGGCAATCAATTCCTGAGTCCTAATGCATAGTAATTTGTCCTTCCTATGTTGCTGGTTTGGTCTCATAAGTTATTTGTAGGTTCATCTCTCACAAATAAAAGCAAATAACATAGGGAATCATCCTAAATACATATATAGTTTATTAAATCTGATTCAACTTTTACATGTCAACATTCTAATTCTGAATGCACAAAATTTAGATTTTAATGTAAAATTCCTGAATGAGAATTTTAATTCAAAATATTAAAATTCCTGTGTTTGTTAACATCTTTTAACTGCTTTGGTTTTTATGGTGTCTATTAACATTCAACAGAATATAAATATCTATCTGGAATCAGTGCCTTCCAGATATAATAAATAAAAGCAAGTGTTCATATGTATAGTAAATGAAGAACAAGCCTGATCATTTACAAATATGAATATATACCCTCCTTTGTGACATTTTTAAATTAAAAACAAACTGTTCTGGTTTACCTCCATCATACATATTTTTTCTTATCCCTCCAATTATGGGTATTTTATTTGTTACTTTTCTTTTAACTTATCAATGGCTCAGTGGTTAAAGACACTGAGCTTGTCAGTTGCTAACCCAAGTTCAAGATCCGAGCATCATGAAATGTGGTGAGCTCCCATTAGTCGTCCCAGTTCCTGCCCAACTAGCAGTCCAAAAGCATGCAAATGAGAGTAGATAAATAGGTACCACTTTGGTGGGAAAGTAACAGCGTTCTGTGTGCCTCAGCGATAATCATCCTGGCCACATGATCACGGAAATATCTTTGGACATTGCTGGCTGCCTTGGCTAGGAAACGGAGATGTGCACTGCCCCCTATACCCAGACAACTGGACCGGGGAAACCTTTATTTTACCTTTTTTAGCTCTGTTCCAAAAATATCCTCTGAAATCCCAAAGAGTATCTGGGAACTGCCTGTTCGATCCAAACCTGTTTCCCATTGAATAGGCCTCAATTGTGGCATTGGTCAGAAAGTAATAAAGTGGGAAGTTCAAAACTATTCAAATGTGCTATATCTCCCCTCCTTCAACCCTAGTTGAAGATAGAATTTCAAAATGACCTAAAAGAAGTTACATGCTCTGGTTCCTGGTTAAAACATTATACAATTTATTTTTGTATATAATAGAAGCTACCAAGTTTAAAACAGAGTTTAAATTTCAATGTAGGCAAATTTGGAGGGGGGGATTGTGTGACAACAGGGGGGATTGTGTGACTTTTGAGCTCTGCACACTCTGCAGATCAGATGCATCTCTATGTAGCTCTTATGTGTGATGTAATGAATGTGTTGCTGTTATCAAAGTAAACAAATTATGATTACGCTTATTCTTCACCTATTTATAAATAAGCCCAGTTTGTATAAAATGCTGAATGCTTCTAGTGGTCTCTTTCCAGAGGAAAGTAATCAAGAAAGTTTTGTGGCCCAGGAACATCTTATCTTTCTGAAAGTTAAAATGTCAACTAGTGAAACCAAAAATCAACACCCAGAAATATTACTGTAAGTAGCTTATGAAGTTTGATATTCCAAAGATGATGGACAGATGTATTTATTATGTATAATGTGTATGTTAATTTAGCTACTGTATTTGTGAACTATGTGCATTCTAACAGCTGATATCCACATCTATGGAATATCTCAGAAGACATCGAGAAATAGTAAAAAGGTAGCCTTCACATGGAAAACCTGTATAAGAGTTGTCCATTCCAGGTCCACTCAGCTCTTCATAACAGAATTTTATCCCTTTGCTCAAATGGCAACTTGAAGTATTATAAATATTCCTTCAACTAATAATAACAATAACGTTACAAAAAAAACGAATGGAAAGCCAAGTATGCATGATCAACCCTTGCTGAGCCTGGATGAACAGTAAAGCAGTGTTTGAATTTACCAATTCTACGGTCCATGATGATCCCCACATCAGTAACTAGCTATCAACAAGCTAATACAAGATGGTGGCATGGGTGGCTCACGGCAGCATTGAATAGGGCAGTCTGAGCAACACCCAATCACAGATAAAGAAGATTCATCACATAATATTCACACAGGAAGGGAAGGAAGGAAGGAAGGAAGGAAGGAAGGAAGGAAGGAAGGAAGGAAGGAAGGAAGGAAGGAAGGAAGGAAGGAAGGAAGGAAGGAAGGAAGGAAGTTCCAGATACAAGCAGCTTTGCTTCAAAATGCACAGAGAGCTACCTAAACACATTGCTAACATATATCTTTCTGTTGCTCTCACACATACATTGCCTCAGGACTTCAAACAACTCTTGTTCCCTTTCTATAACAGAAAGCACCATGACAAAGAACTACACAAAAAATAAGTACAGGAATTTATGTTATGAATTAGAATCGTTACATACTGTATCTATTTCCAACATGTAACAATCAAGCACTCATGATAATTTTTGCCTTGAGGGATGACTGGTGCAAATTGTCTTCTGTATTTTTTTTTCTTCTGTTATTTTTCCTCTTATAGAAATGGGTATTTTTCTTCCAAAGCAAAGAAAATGTTAGCAAAATCCTCCCGAACAGTTTTCATTGACCTTAATTTCACAACAGCCAAATGATGTAAAGTATGATCCTCTCTTTCATTATGCAGTGATCCTTGTGGAGGTTTCTGGCCTCGCTGACTTCCCAAAGTTGTTAAATCCAAAGGGAAGTCCCCTTATCCTTACTATAGATCAAAGGGCATGGATTATTAGAAAGACTGCAGATTAGTGCTTAGATGTGTCTGTAGATAGTAAAGAAAATGATTTTGGTGGAAATACACAGGAATCATTACCTAGGCAAAAAGGCCTGAAGCATTTTTAAAATCCAGAGCAATGGAGAAGTAGTTTATTTATTTTTCGTTTTACAACATCAGGTAGTTTCATTAAAATAATTCTAAAATACATAAACAAAATAGAGAAAATACACAAAAAAATCTACTATCATGTAAATAAAAAGTCAGTCAACATATGAACATTTATCAGGTATGAGGGTACAACAGATTATAATCTATTGCTATTAAATTAAATCATGAAATCCAGCCAAGTTTGATAAAATTGTGGTTCCCACTTCTGAAATCTCATTTCTTTAACTTTCTCTTCAAATCTGGGATGCACAAAAACCTGCCTCTGGAATAACCCAATGGAATTTCTGAGGAACCATTATGTTGCTGTGTCACTTTTTTCTGTGTAATATACTTTTGTCATGAACAACTAGCCTATTTTGTCTTATGAACACCATTTCTGGATTACATAATGGGAATGTGTAGCAAATCATTCTGATATTTCTTCAAGTATGCTGTTTATATATTTATTTAATTCTAATTAAATTTATTCCTACATAAATTTGCCTATATGATAACATACAATAACAAACTGGAATATTAACCAAAATATAAACCTGAGTACTTACTATTAAAATAATATATCTTAATGTAAAAACAGCTATTAGAATCTTGTTCATATTTTGTCAGTATCAGTAGCAAAATAAATTCCACTTAACAGCATATAAAAACATTTTACTCCTTGTAATTTCATACACATTTGAAAATAAGATGTCTTCAGATTAATATCCTTGTGACAATATTTTAATATTTTCTTTAGTTCTATGAAAAGTATGGAACTTATTAAGGAAACAATATTTTTTTCATTTTTGAATCAAAACAGGAATAAGCATTTTAATGATTCCCATAACTAAATTTTATGAAGCTGTCTATTAATTAATATAGACAAAATATAAACCAAACCATTTACATTTGGAGAAGTGTGTGAAATTTTAAAAGAATCTCAAATTTATGAAAAGGAAAGTATTTAAGTAAGACAAACTACAGTTAACAATTCCTTTCCTGGACATTCATTTAATCCTTTAAATTTCAGAATACTATAATTTTGAATAATATCTGTACTTAGTACAAATCTTAGTACAAGTTTAAGGAAGTCTCATTTCATGGAAAAGCAATGTTTGCAAGTAAAATTTAATAAAATGAATGAAAATATTTCCTTGAATGGCTGATGGAGTTCTTAAATACAAATGAGAGCCTTGATCGAAACTGGGAGTTCGTGAGTTCTAGTCCTGCCTTGGGCATGAAGCCAGCTGAATGACCCCAGACCAGTCTCCCTCTCTCAGCCTTAGGAAGCAGGGAATGGCAAAACCACTTTCAAAAAAAACTTGCCAAGAAAACTAGTTTTCCAGACAGTTGCCAAGCATCAACACTCAGGCCTAATAATAATAATCAGTAAATTACAAAAGGCAATTTTACTTAGAACGGCTTACATCCTGCAATGATACCTCTAACATCATCAAAAAACAACATGGGTCTATCCCAGGTCCTTGGGAAGGACTCAATAGGTGGATAAAAATGGCAATTCCATGTAAACATCGGGATGGCAGTGCAACCAATCATAAAACAAACACAACAACAAAGGAGTATGTATATATAGTTCATACAAACTCCAGGAAACTATGAATTCAAGATCTGGCTTAACCAGGAAAACAAGCTAGATGGCTTTGGGCCATTCATTCTCCCTCAGCCCAACCCACCTCATAGGGTTGTTGTTGTGGGGAAAATAGGAGGAGGGAGGAGTATTAGTATGTTTGATTCCTTGACTTCTTTATAAAAATAATAAAAGTGGGATGAAGAAGGAAAAAGAGACATCGCAAGGCAAAGAATTACATGGCCGGTATATTAAAAAAAATAGCGGGCAAAGCAGATAACAAAAATACCAACAATGGCAAACAGCAGGAAAGTTGACTAAAGAGACAGAAGAGATAATTCTGGCTGCCCAAGACCAAGTCTTAAGAATAAATGCATATAAAGCCAGAACTGAGAAAACAGCAACAGACAGCATATGCTGCCGCTATAAAGAAGCTGAAGAAAGTGCTTTGCCTGCAAGCAAGAACTGGTGAGACCACAAAATAGACAGAAATAATAGAAAATAAAGACCCTAACGTGCTCTGAGATCTTAGAATTTAAACAGATAAGCATCTACCATACCCCAACAATTGTTGATAAGAAAGACAAAAAAGTCTAGATTGCAACACTTGGAGGCAGCGGAAGAGAAGAGAAAGAATTAGAGAAAAAATCACAAAATATAGAGAGCAGCAAATAAAACTAGAATGACTGCAGCAAAAGAAAACAAAGATAGTACCAATAGTAATATGTGCCTTGGGTGCAGCCCCAAAACAATTGGGAGCACCATTTGAATACAATCGGCATTGACATCACCATCAATCAATTGCAAAAGGCAGCTTTACTCGGAATAGCATATATCCTCTGACAATACTTTTAATATTATTAATATTAATAATATTATTAAATATTATTTGGGAAGGAATTGATAGGTGGGTAAAAATACCAAATCCAATCAAAACATCAGGCTGACTGTATGACCAATCATAATAATTCAAAAGTAGAAAGTCTACAAAGACTATAAGGTTTGATTATTACTTGAAAAATTGTTGGGCATATTACTAAGCAGTGTGAGAATCTTGCTCCATTTTCAGGTTTCATGGGTATGAAAAAGAATTTCATAAAAGTTCTTATAAGCAGCAACACAAAAGTAGCCACACATGAAAGTGTTTGCAGAAATAATGCTGCTGCTAGAATCTAAAAAGTAACTCTGGCAGAGAATGAGGTTGGCTCAAAAACTAACTTCAAAAGAAGAATTTACAGATAGCTGGTTCCATCTATTATGCATTCTCATTTAAATAATGGCCTGCCATGTCCCCAAATTGGGTTTTGAAAAGACTGTTCTAAACTTCTCATTATTTATGGTTATTGAATAAATAATGCTTCAAGTCCTGCTATCCTGTCTCATCATGGAGGGGGTTGTACCTGGGATGGATGAGTGAAGAATGATGGGAGTTTATACCAAAAGTATATGCACCCAGAAGGTCAACCAAAGCATGAAGGTCAGCCAGCTGCCCAGCTAAAGCAGGCATTTATATTGGACACCAATGATATAGGGAGAAGTGGACAACCACTTTAGAGATAACAGCAAAGGCATGATTTCATACTGTATGGGTAGAGGTTGTAGTAAACATTCTTCAGTTTTATCAAGAAAACCACATGGTTGGAATATAAAGATATTGATGATGTAGTGATGGATGGTGGGCAGCTAAAGTTGAATGGCATTCAACATACTACTAAGAGATTGCTGAGGATTTGTTGGGATACTAATGATGTTTATGAGCCTCCAAGATGTCTAATGGCTGATGATGCCATACAGAAAAAGAAGGTCCACAGTGGCAAAGACAGAATTAAGTGGGAATATGGAACATAAGAAGCATGATCATAAGGAAGCTCAATAGAGTGAAAGATGAAATGAATTGAACACACATTGACTAAAAAAGGAATCAGTAAATGGGAGTTCACTGGAATTGGACACTTTGCTATCCAAGATATGGAAAAAAACAAGAATACTTGGATACAATGTAACCAATGACTGAATAAAATCAATTAGACAATTCTTCAATGTGACAGTTATTCAACTTTATGCTTTAACCATGGATGCAGAAAAAGGGTAAGTTGACAGGTGCTATAATCAAGTTCAACCTAAAATCAACAGAGAGTGCAGCAAGATGTGCTGCTTGTGGTAGTAACTGAAATGTCCAAGCTGGAAATAGTAAGAAAAGAAAATATAGCTGGATTCTATAGCTTAAAAAATGTAAATGACGTAGGAGAATTATCTTATTTTCTGCCATTCCAATGATCTGTTTAACTATTAACACATTCTTCAAACAATCAAAACGATACCTGTGTTACATGGATATCACAAGACAGAGTTCAACAAATATAAATTGACTATATTATTGGTACAAGGAGATGGAAGAGCTCAGCTATAACTGCAAAGATATGGCCAGGAGCTAATTATGAAATCTACACAAACACCCCGTGTGCAAGCGCCAAGCCAAACTATAGTGGAAGAATAAAGCTTCCAATTTTCATTATGCATATGACCACTATTTTCAAGGGGAACATTTTAAATTGCTTTGAAGACTTAAACCTCAGGAAATTCATTGGTGAAATGAAAATGGTGAAATGAAATCAGAGCAGTTGTAAGGATGAATATAAAAAACCTACCAAACACCAAGAAACAGATGAAAACAACCTGGATCAGTCTAGGACAGTGGTTCTCAACCTTTTTAATGCTGCGACCCCCAACCAGTCATAAGTCGAGGACTACTCAACTGGTCGTAAGTCGAGGACTACTCAACTGGTGCAGCACCGTTTGCAGAATGGGACTTTTGGCGGGCTCAGCAGGGCAGAGACAGCTGGACAATTCCTATTGGCTTTTGAAAGCCAATAGAATTAGACTCTATTCAAGAGAGTCTATTCTATTGGCTTTCAAAAGCCAATAGAATAAAAGGGAGTAGCACAGCTAAGGAAAAGGGGGAAAAATGGTGGACTGCGTTGTTTGGCGACCCCCGTGAAATGGTCCTTCGACCCCAAATGGGGTCCCGACCCACAGGTTGAGAACCACTGGTCTAGGACAACTCACCACGGCTGGCTTGCCCTGCCCAGCTTGCCCTGCCCAGCTTGCCCCAGCCGACTTGCCCCAGCTGACTTGACATGGGACTACTTGCCAGAGAACAATACACCACTGGATAACTCAACATGAGATAACTGTACTGTTATCTGCCATTGTTTCTCCAACATTATTTTAATTTTTGTCATTCACATTTCATTTTGCCTCTCTTTTAGCATCCTTTCTTTAATGATTCTATTACCATTTCTTTGATAATATCAGCTCAGACATATTTTATCTGAATTATTTGTTGCAGGATTTAAAACCCACTATTATTCATTCATTCATTCATTCAATTTCTATAGTTGCCCATCTCAATAAAAAAATAACAAAAATTAAAACAATAAAAACTAAATAGAAACATTTATCCAACATTTACCTGGGCAGTAGCCAAATTTTGTGTTGCCGTAATGAAAATAAGACAAAAAATGGCTAAAAAAGTAATTGGTTTAAGAAGTTTTCACTTTTATCCATAATATCACTTTCAGATAGTTATTTTTAATTAGTATATTTCTACAGTATATTTACTCTATTTTATACTTTTTCCATTTTACAATTTATCATTGTTTGACTAGCTGATATATTAATATGGTAATAGAGATGTGAATGTAATATCATTATGTGATTTGTCTTTAATATGTATTCCATATTAATTTGCTTCATTTTGTTACTGCTCTTTTAAATTTGCTGATCATTGATTGAACAAATAAATACTACTGCTACTTATACAAACTAAGACAAGCAATTTCAGAGAATTGTTAGAAGAGAGAACAAGCAATATTACAGCATCTGTAAAGTCAATGAGGATGGAAATATATGCAGAAATACAAGAAAAGTCTTCCAGAACATCTTCAAACTCAGAAAGACGTTCTAGCCTCAAATAAGTATGCTGAAGAATGACAATGAACAGATAATTAATTCAAAGATCAGGAGGAAAATATTGAAAATTCTGTACAATAGAGATATCTATATGCAAGTTACCTTAAAAGATAATCCCTGTTTGCAAGAACCTCAAATATTATCATTCATTCTACAATTTTCATCTAATATTTTAGGATGAAAAGGGGAAAAGACAGTTGAATGGGAACAGCACAACAAATGATTGACAGGAGGAGGTATAGAGAAATCTGCATCACAGATGCCAGTGAACATTAAAGGATGCTTAATTATGTTTAGGATCATGCTCTCAAGTTCAGTGCAAGAGCAAGAAAAAACAGTGGTATATATGAAGGGTTGATGTGCCAAGCCCCAATCCTTAGGTAAGGTCACCAAGCTGTATTTTTAAATCTGTCAGATGAAGAAAAATTGAAATACACAAAAAGAAGTCATTTTTACTGAATTTATTTCAATTTAAGTTGAACAAATTTAGTTTTTGTTCTCCTAATTTATTTCAGAATATGCAGCAATCTGGACCAAACAAAATCCCAACTGGTCCCTTATCCCAAACAGGGTTGAACACTCTGACTTAAAGGTATTGTTGTCCTGGTTAATTTAATACATATGTGAAACACAAATCAACATTGGATTGCATAGAGTTTTTTTAAAAAAAAGTCCTGCTAACTCACATACTCCCCTTCATATTCTGCAGTAGGAGTCCTTTACTCTAATTTAATTTATTTTTACCGTGCATTTTGTTGGTGCTTTAATTTTTCGTGAACTAATGGGAATTCTTGCGTCCTCACTCTCCTCCTGCATTTGCATTTCTACAGTATCACTATGTATACACTTGAAAGAATGAATTTCAGATTCCCAATATCCCAATTATGAATTCATGAATAGTAAAAAAAACAACTGAACATGATAATACTGAAGGTGATAATACTTGTTTTCAAATATGGTTCTCCAATTATAAAAAGTATTCAGTTAAAACTTACGTTGGAGACAGTATTGCAAGTGACAAATATGAAATAATTGATGCCAAAAACTAAGCTTTAAATATTACCTGCTCTGGTTTGATGGGCTCAGTTGTCGTAAAGATGTCAGAATAATGCTGTCTTTCAAAAACTCGATCCAATACTTCTAATTGTTGCTGAGTGAAGAGATCTCCCCGCATTTGTTTCCGAAGGAAGTCTCGACCCGGAAGTGAATGGCCATTTGGTATAGGAGATTCCTGAATACCTTTCCAAAAGGGGGGAAAATGCAGAGACAGATAAATATTACTACAGCAAGTAAAGCATATTTTTCATTTGAAATTAAAAGAGTGACATATTATCATATAAATACAGGTTACCACAACATACTTGCTTTATGGATGTATGTGTGTCTGTATTTTTGTCGGTGTGAGTTTGTAAGTTTTATATTTATGTGTTTATATTCATAAGACTGATCCCTGAAGAGTTATGGAGAAATGGTGTAAGAGATCATACAGCTGCTGAGTAACTGATGCAGAAAATATTTAATTAAACATAATGGTAGTTAAAAGTCAATAAAAAAATCACAAAATATCTCTTCTTGTAAATTATACTGAAATATCAAGTTGTTTATATGTAGTCTTATAAAAGAATACAGGCCTCTTTAAATTCAACACAAAGCTCTTGTTGAATAGTAACTTCAATTTCCTCTGGGACAGTTATAAAAAAATGGGCAATAGCAAATACTTTTTTTCTGCTAGGTAGCCATCTGCATTCCAAAAGTAATAAAGAATTGCTGCTTCACTTTAAGAAAATATCTCTAAAGAGTGGAAGGCAAACTGGTATATCTTTAGCTCCAAAAATTTGTATCTGGCCAGTGACCTGAAAAAAAATGAGTGGACTTTTAAAAAGAGAGACAAGATAGATTTGCTTAAATCTAAGGTGGAATAAACACATCAAATTCATCTTTTTAAGTATTTGCATTAGAGTAAGGATTTTCTAATTTCTATGAAAAAGTAATGTTTGGTTCAAGTGTCGATTAAGAGATGAAAATAAACAATGCTGATGAGTTTTCCACTCACTCTTATATAGTATACAGTATATTATTAGTAGGTCTTTGGTTATTCAGGTTTTCTCCCGCGTAAAATTGGAAGTGTCTTGGCGACATTTCGACGAAGTCCCATTCGTCATCTTCAGGCTGGTGTTTTCAGCTTCATGCTTCTAGGAGCAATGTGTGATCATAGCTGTTTCTTTCTTTTAACTGCCAGTGGGAGAAGGAAGAAACAGCTACGATCACACATTGCTCCTAGAAGCACGAAGCCAAAAACACCAGCCTGAAGATGACGAATGGGACTTTGTCGAAACGTCGCCAAGACACTTCCAATTTTACGCGGGAGAAAACCCAAATAACCAAAGACCTACATACAAACACCCGCGAAAACCTCAGAAAATATATATTGTTAGTATATCAACAAAAATGGTGCAAGATCTCAGGGGCTAAGCATATCAGGAGAGATTGAGAAATTGAATGTGTACAGCCTGGATGATAGAAGGAAAATAGGGGGCATGACTGAAACCTTTAAATATATTAAGGGTGTGAATAAGGCTCTAGGAGGCAATATTTTCAATATTAAGCAAAAATCACGAATATGGCGGCATAACCTCAGAATGACAGGAGGTAAGTTCAAAAGTAATGTTAGAAAGTATTATTTCAGAGAAAGACTAGTGGAAGCTCAGAACCAACTTCTAGCAGAGGTAGAGGGTCAATCAGTAGTAACTGATGATTACTGATGATTATTGATGATTAAACATGTTTGGGATAAACATATGTCCATCATCCAACAATTTTTAAAAAAAAATCAAATAAAAAAATCAAAGGGCAGACTCCATGGGCCACCAGGTCTTTTTCTGCCATCAGTTTTCTATGTTTCTATGTATGCAAATCCTGAAGTTCAAAATACTTGTCTTTTCCATCAAAGGAAAAATATTTCAGAAAGCTAAGATTGTGCATTCTTAATAAGACAATAAAATGGTTGGGATATGACCCAGTTAAAGTGCTGGGGGGAAAGTTGTTCAACCGCTGTTTGAAGGGCAACTCAGAGAGGGAACAGATCAACAGGAGAGGCTGGCAGGGCAGATCATAAGGAACAAATCATTTTGGAAGTAAGAAAAAATGTTGAGACAGAAAACGGGGAAAAATGGAACTGAAGTCACTGCATCAGGAAACCAGAGGGAAGCAAAGCAAAATGGTTGGAGACAATTGAAAGCGGTGATAGATTCCACTCTAAGAAGCTAGACCAAAGTGTCAAAAAGGCAACACAGAAGGATTTCTGCTGTAGCAGTTATGGGAGAGGAAAATGTGATTCACAACAGCAATACTATGAAGAAGTCATCTACTCTACAAAGAATCTTGTTTGGGTCCAGCCTTCATTCAGAAGCAAATACATGGAACATATATAGTATATTTGTATATGGACTTTGTAAAGGAGTTGGCAAATTTCCAGCTACATTCAATACATTTTCATATAATAGTGAAAAGCATTTAGCTACCATTAATATTTTTAAGTCCAAACTACATATATATATATATATATATATATATATATATATATATATATATATATATATATATATATATATACCATGATTACAATTCCTAACTTTTCCAAATTATGTAAGGCCTCACAGAACAAGTACTGGGCTCAGTCAAGCATAGCTTAAAATATTAAAAATCTGGAAGGCACTGCATGCTAGAAAAGACCAAGTGTCTTTTTCAGCAGAGCATGTAAATGCTTGTATTAGATTTTTAGGTTAAATCAATATTATTTTGCAATTGGATTTTAAAGTTATGCATTTACATAATTCTGATGAATGGAAAGAAAAATTCAGTTTCAGCTTTACTGAAATTAAACATTTCCCATTATTTTCTTGGGACATGCCTACTAGTTGTTTACAAGTGACAGAAAATGCTATTATTAATATGCACTACAATCAAATGTCTTTATAAACTTTAAACTCATGTTGAAAAAAACTGCCAGGTCCAGAATGTTACCTGAACAAAAAATATTCAGTTCTACTACTAAGGCAAATTAGTCTGACCACGTTGTTTAGATATAGACTTGTAAACTGTAAATTAGTTTTATTTTTTTTCAAATGGGGGAGGAAGAGGAGGAGGAGGAGAATAGTCCAATACTGATATTTTCTGTGCATTGCAGCAATCTGCAAAAATCATAACAACTTCTAAGAACATGTGTGCTCTAAAGATCAGTCAAACAATAACTGCCCCATTGTCCCATTGGATGTCCTAAAGACATGGGCAAAGTTATAAAAAATAACCATGAGCAACAACGTAACCCTGACCTGGCTTGGTGCAACACGTGGAAACAAATTGAGTTTCACTAACTAGTTCCAAACTTTAGTGTTTCCTTGAGTTACTGTACATAGTTGAGCTTTTGGGGAAGAAGGGGGAAAGGACACTTTAAAAAGGACAATACAATTCACAGCACATTGTACATTATTGTTCATTTATTCATGCACCTCGCTTTCCTTGGCCCACAACTCCTAAGAGAAAGACCTGACAGAGCAAGCATTAGTAGTTGGAGTTGAATCAGTGCATGTCTCTGTGCTTGGTTCACATGAAATCTTAAAACTGCATTAAACAAAACACATTTGCTACATGCTGTGCCTAGACAATGTATGGGTCTGGCTCATTCAACTTGCTCAAATATGGATGAATTTGCACAAAAAGCTGAACTACATGTTGCAGAATACAAACTTTCTTATATCAACTCCTGAAAACCACCAGGAACATCAGTAAATTGTCAAAGAAATCAAATTCCAATATTGCATGATCACTTCCTCCCAAGGTTCCTATGGCTTCAACACCTTCTATTATTTCATCTCTGTTAGTGAGAATTAGGTCCCAAATGGGTAATCCCCTAGTTCCCTTCTCTACTTTTTGGGAGACAAAGTTGTCTGCTAGGTTTGTCAGGAATCTGTTTGATCTTCCATTTGGTGCAGAGTTTGTCTCCCAGTTGATGTCAGGATAATTAAAGTCCCCCATTACTATTGTGATGTGCTTTCTACATACCTTAGTTAGCTGACTAGCAAAAAGTTAATCTATTTCCGGTGTTTGGTCAGTAAATTGTCAAAGAAATAAAATTCCAGGTGTCAGTCTTGCAAGGAAGACCATACAAGAAGCACACCCAGATTAACTAATCCTACTTGTAAAGTTACATTAACAGAATCTTGAAAAGACTGAAAGTATTTCTCTTCTCTCTTTTTAGTCTCTGGCAAACTAGAGAGGATACGTTCTGAAACTTTTCCTCCACCTGTGGACTAAGTTGCCTTTTATCAGACCATTGCCTAAGCTGCAGATCTTCCTCCTGTCTCCCAAGGTCATCCCCACATATCACTACATCAGAACTGGAAAAAAGGCTATTTGTCATTCCAAGTTGTGAAAGGGCAAAGACCCCAAATCAGAGCAAATGGCATGTTGTCCTGCCCAAGAGCTTCCAAATAAGTTCTGATCGACTACGACACCTCAAGGAAGAGGCTGCCATCATGGAAAGTAAGGTTCTGAAAAGTATATAATTATGATTTAATTTTTATTGTATGTAATAATGTTTTATTGTGGCTCTGGGTGCATTTGGAGTGCATCTTCTAGCCAGGTTTCTCTGGCTTACGATAAAAGAAGATCACTTCCAGAGTATAGCACAGATGACATTTCTATAAACAACAATTCTTGTGTAATGGAAAGTATCTTCAAAAATGATGAAAGAACGAGTTCCATCTTGGATTACAATGAGGGTCAAGCCAGGAAAAATGGTAACCAGCCTGTAATCAAAACTCTTGTATATGTGCGTTTCAAATGAAAAATAGTTGATTAGCCAATGTGTGGAGAGGCAATTATTGGAAGGATTTTTTTACAGGTTTTATTAATTTTTTTAAAATTACAATCTTTAGAGCTTAGTAAACAACATGTTGTCTGGGTTCACATATTTAACATTAAGTTCTTCAATATAAATCTATTCAGTACTGCACAATCCAGTATTTTTTCCTTGATCTTCCTTTCTTCCCCATATTTTTCCCTTTTCCCCTCATTAAACAATTGCAATTCTTAGTACTACTGATGTATATAAAATTAGATATAGACATCTTCATCATATTTTACTAATATTATAGAAATAACAATAATATCAATTCATAAGTCAATATTTGTTTTTTCTTGAGGCATCATTCCTAGAAATCCTCTAGTCTAGTATCACCAGTCTCAGTAAGAGTGGAACAAAATTTCCTAGTTTTCTGGTCTTTATATATAGCCTTTATGATCCAGTCCTAATAGCAATATTTTATAGTAATCTTTTGTCTCAAGTATCCTGAAAATTATCAGTCAGGCAAGGTTGTAATCCACAATGTTCCCAGTGTTCAAAATGTTCAACCTCCCTGCAGCCAGACATACTCAAAAGTCAAATTTTTCTTTCTCTCCCACTGGCTCTTGAGATTAAAAGTCCAAGCTCAGTAGGTATTTATAGTCCATGATTAGGTCAGGATGATAAATATGCCAAAATATTTTCCTTTATTGCCAGCTGTTCTCCCATAAACTGAAAGTCACCAAGCAGCCAAGGAGCTAATTATAGTGCTGTACTCAAATCCACCACTAGATGTCATTCAAAATCCATCTTAAAACAAAGGGTTGGTTTCTTATATTTCTTATATTTCACCTCAATAGTTTTCTTTTCCAAAGAGAAAATCTTTACAATTATCTCAGTTCGCAGATTTATCAAAACTGTAGGTTTGTATTACTTTCACTTCAGTATTGTGTATTTCTATTCCCCATAAAAATTTTAAAATGTCGCTTCTGTTCACATCCGGAGGTTTTAAGCTTCTTGGGAGCCTTTCCCAGGAAATTCAGTTGTAAAATAGTAAAGGATCAATATTCTCACCCAGTCCAAACATGCTGTTTACGATGTACTAATTAAGGCTTTTGTTCTTCGGTTGTCTGCAGCTAATGGCAGAGGTGTGTCCCCTGCCAGTTTAGAGGGCTTTCTTTGGATTGAACAGAGAGACCACCATCTCTCCATGATCGACAAGGCACCCCTCCTTCTTTATCGCCTCTTGAGGGTGACTTTAGACCTTTTTCAGGGCCCTCAGTAAGGCAAAATCGGGCGCGGAAGTCAGAGTTCTGCCTTCCTGCATCCCATCTCGCCACGATGCAAAACTGGAAGTCCTATTGGAAGGATTTATATATAAAACTAAATTACATACATCGCTGGCACAATCATGATCCATCTGGGGAATACTCTATGGTTGGTTTAAACTTTCTAAGTAACTGTTCGGTATTCATTGTTACTCATACAGTATTATTTTGTCTAGTTGCATTATGTATCTTTAAATAGTTTATCTACTGCAGAAACAAATCAGAGATATTTTGCTTTGACTATAACCCAGAGTCACCTTATATGAGAAGGGCTACTATATAAATTTGATAAATAAAATAAAATAATCTGTACATAAATCCACCAAGCTGTTGGGCATCTTGTTTATTTTTTTTTCTACATGCACATTTTGTTATCTTACTTTTTCTAAAAGCAAGTACTTTCTTAATGCTATTCCTTATGAAAATAGTTTTAAGAGATCATACATAATATAAAGGTATTATGTCATGCATAATATAAAGGTATTACTTTTGATGGAGTAAAAAAAAATAAAATGATAAAATTACTTCCCAATAACTTTAATACCTGTTATACGTTAATTAGGGGTGGGCAATATGTGCACTCTCCAGTCATCTGCTTTAATCAACCTCCTTGCATCAAAAAACTGTCATCTGGTCATTAAGTTGAACTCTGCAACCTCTCCACTCAGCAGCTTGGAATTTTTGCAAAAAGCTTCATTAACAGAATAACAGAGATCTTGGAGGTCTTCTAATCCAAGTAGGAGATCCTATACCATTTCAGACAAATGGTTGACCAATCTCTTCTCAAAAACCTTCAGTGATGGAGCACGCACAACTTCTGGAGGCAAGCTGTTCCACCAATTAATTATTCCAAAAGTCAGGAAATTTCTCTTTATTTCCAGGCTGGTTTTCTCTTTGATTAGTTTCCACCCATTGCTTCTTGTTTTGCCTTAAGGTTCTTTAAAGCAAATATTTCCTTCAAACTTTCATGCATATAATTTTCACCTGGATATGATAATGACTGTTGCATTTGCTAATAATCTGAAGCATTTTGTGTTCTCTCAGAACTGATTTTGTTTATAATAAACACTTAATTTGTCAGATTTTGAATTTCCATTGGCAATTGATTTTAATGTTTCCAGAAATGTGAGATGATTATCATTACCATCAAACATTTTTTAATATACAGACCATCTGCAATAATTAAAAATACCTCTAGTGGTTTAAATTATATGAGTATGTTCCAGGAAGTGGTAAGGGAATTTCTCATTTAGTCCTTTCAACCCATGGAAAAATTGTTCCTTTGGATTCACATCGCTAGTATTATCTTTAGAAGTGGAGTTAAATCCTTTCAGATGCAGTCCAAGTAATGCAGAGAGATAAGCATAGATTATGAATATGCAGTATCATAACTGGGTGTTTTTAACAGCTAGTGGCATAGTCTCTATGAAAGCCATATTTATAGAGCATAAAAAAGTGAAATCTAGCCATTTATTTTATTTCTGAAATTTGAGGATGCCTTATTTTTCAGTTTCTTTTTCAGGCACAGATCTAGTAGCATCTAAGCGGATACAGTAAAGCATCTAATTATTCATTAGTTTGAAAAGCTAGCAATGTTCTGTCTGTGCATAACTATTAGCCATAGGGGTTACAAGTGATTGGATATTGTTTCTATGGGAGTTCTAGACTTCCATGCCCATAGCATTTTAATACCTGAATAGATCCACTAATGGTAAAATCAGCCCAAATCAAGGTTTGATTCATTGAAATTGGATTAAAAAAGCTTGTTGTCTGGTAGAGAATTCACTGTAGAAAGAATGATTCAATCAATCAAATGGACTAATTCTAACAGAGTCATTTTCAGAGAGAGCATATGCAACTGTATAATAGCTAAACTAGTATGCAGCTATGTATTGGTATAAACCTAGTCCTTAAGGATATACCCAATATTTATAACATGCTGTGACATATGAACTCACCAACTGGTTTTAACACAATATGTGAACAGCCTATGATTGAGGTTTATTTTTAACTGAGCTTGTGCTCCAACTTTGAGAGACTAGAACCATTTTCTCATTTTATAGCCTAAATCTTTATCTACAAAGTAGAAATCTAGAAACCTGGAAAAGGAGTCTCTCAAATGTTCTAAAAGAATCAGGGCAGCCCCATGGATCTACCTCCAAAGCCTCCACAAATTAATTAGATATTGTGTCCAGGTCCCCAGTACAAATAATAAACTTCCTTTTCCAGTCTATAGTTTCTTGAATAAAAATCCAGGAGATCTGGAGGACATTGGATTCAGGAAAGCTGTCCTATTCACCAGTGACTTCTATGCATGTAAACCTTGTGCCAGATTTGAATCAATGCATGGGAGGTCAATGAGGCCGAGCACTATGGACTGGCACTAACAACTCTCAATTTGCCTTATCTTCTATCAAAATAGAAGTTCCATAGCTACCTGAATTTGTTGGCTCTCAATGAGCATTTTAAGTATTATAGAACAAGCATTCTATAAATGAGAGTGATCCTGTGAACAGAAAACCAATTATAAGAAATCAAAAACCCCTTATAAGTACTACCTATTTCCGAATTATTATTATGTAATATGAACAAATGCAAATTGTTAGAATAAAAAAACTATGTAAGTATTTTATATGCGATATAAAGCACTTGTAATAAAATTCAGTATGTAGTTAGAAATTAAGAACCAATAGAACAGAATACTATCTAAATGGCCTCAATTCATAAAAATTGCAATTTTTCATGCTTCCAACTCATATTGTCTGCATTTGTTATTTTGTCTGATTTACTGGCTTAGGAAAATTTTTCCATCTTATTAAGGCAAGCTAGTTAGGAAAGCATTAAATTATACATTTTAAAATATTGAACTATGCATGCAAGTACAATATTATCAGGATGCAGAAATTGCTATTTTTTTTTCTTCTATCATTCTGTCTGTAATTTAAGGCTAGGAGGGTGAGTAGATACTTCATTAAATTATTACTTGGCAAGCTTTGTAACTTTACCACCCAGAAAATCTGTCTTTATTTGACAAGTAATGTGTTCATTTTTGTCTTTAAATACCAGACATGTGATTTCAAAATCATAAAATGTAGAAAAGTTCTCTGTATATATATATTGTAGTATCCTAAATGTTATTATTCTAAAGAATAATGTCTAAATATTCTAAAGAATAATATCACTAAAAGAGAGGGGGGGAAACCTTTATGTTTTGCAGTTCATCACTCCACAAATATTTTCAAGAGATATCACTATATTTCTCCAAGAGGGTATGAGGTTTCGCTGCAGATCAAAGGCAATAGAAGACGAAGGGGGGTTGGGGAGGGCAAGGGAGGAAAGAAAAGAAAAGATAAATCATCAGAGATCCAAAAATACTTTTCATTTGGAGAAGATACCAGACCATTTTGATGGCACTGATAGAGTCTCAGCTCTGTCTCCATTACACACTGAAGACAGGCAGAGTCCGGAGCTGACAACACTAGATAATACTCTCTATAAGATGGTCACCAATATATATATATATGATCTTCAACCTCTATTGATTGACCAATTTCACAAGCAAAGACTGGTGAAATGAAGCTGAAATGAACATCATGCTTTAACTCATTGAACCTATCAGGCCTGAGTTAATCTCACTGTCCACTGTCTCTGATAGAATTCAATTGATCAATCATGTTTCGGTGATGGTACCATTTCACTGGCTTATTGCTTCTTCATTTCAAAGCTTGACCTGTTAGATATGCTTGGACCATTGCTAGTCTCAAATACACAGAGATCAGAATCACAACCAGTCTATTGTCTCATGTCTAAGTTTATAAGACTCTGAGGATTTCATCCCATGCATGCTGGTGATATGCAGCCGCAATGACATATTATCTTTCTTAGTCCATAAATTCTGCGTTTTGCTTTAATGCTCCATAACATTCCATTCACCAAAGCTATCAGGAAAATAATTGTACATTGGCATTTAAGTTTTAATCATTTGTATACTAAGATACTGTATGTGCTTTCTTTTTATATTTGATAAAATTTAAGTTTTTACAAATTTATTTTACATCAAGTCTGTTATATATTCCAGAAAAGCTGAACACAGTAAAGGAAGTATGATGTAATTATTCTGATGACACCAATATAACTCAGTTCTCTATCCATTACTAAAAGCATACATGTGTATGTGTATGTATTTTTGTATATGTATATAGACATCTTTTTTCTGTATCTCATGACGGTATAAATCCCAACAGATTTTGAAATTTTAATTTCAAAAATCTGCAAAATATATATTCATGGATTATGTAATTGTTATGTACACCACAAACTATTATTAAAAAGGTAAGTTCGTTGCATATTTCCTTTTTTTTCATTTATTGTTATAGTAACATACCAAAATAATTTCTATAACTTCACATGTTTTTAATTTGAACCATGTCAGGATCAGCTCTAGATAAATTCTATTAACAGTGCTGACTTTGGGGTAACTGAGTCAATTACAGTTCGCTCTAATTTGCATTTGTTTCAATTTAAACTGTAGTTTCCCGAAAGCTCTTGCTGGCAGTCCAGGAATTCAGCTTCACCTTGACTTTCAGTTCCTAATAATTCAAATCAGTCATTATACCACAGCTGCAATTAGGCTTTATTCTCCAGCTCAGAGAGGCTCAGTGTGGAGGCCTTAAAATTTATCTTCTCAATTCCTCAACCCCATCCTCAGATATGGCCCCCACAGCAATATGCAAAGATGGACAAAACTATTGGTGTAAGGATTCACATACTAAATTGCTGACATACAGTTACCTTACCTCACAGAGACTTTTTTCATATAAGAATGACCTGGTGCCACAGGGATCAAGTAAACAGAATTGCTTTTGTTTTCATCATTCAAATGTACCTCCCTCTCATTTCTCTTCATAATAAAATCTTACCGTTTTTGACAAACTACCAACAGATGTATACAAACATGTGTGCACAAAAAAACTAGATTGAAGAATATGGTATGTTGTACATTATTCTTATTCAATCAATGGAGATAACCGGAGAGATAAGAAGTTAAGATGACACGTTCCTGTGGGTGAGCTATATACTAGTTGGCTCATGGTGTTTCATTCAAGTACTAACCCGCAAACAGTGCTGCCGGAGCATTGCAAAGAGTTCCCAACTATTTGGAAAAGATTGGAAGATAGAAATGAGATATTGTGGAAGTACCATAGTGTGGGACAAGTGGTTTGTAGGACCAAGTATTATGAGAATATTTCCACTGTTTCTAGAGGGACTTAGCCCACCTAAAGATAAAGAAACCAGCTGAAGTAATTTGTTTAATTTATATTAGTAATGAATAGTAAATAGCCCTTACTATTCATAACACATAATAAATTACTAGAAATTTGCTCTAGTGTTCAATGCATAGAGAATATTTTATGTATTTCGGAGAGAAAACTGGATTTCATTTCAGGTGTTGCTTATATTTCTTTTTATTCTATGCACTGACATTTAACGGATATAAAGCCAGTTTGGTCTAGAGGTTAAGGCACCAGGCTAGACACCTGGAGACTATGAGTTCAAGTCCCACATTAGCCCTGAAAACCAGCTGGGTGACTTCTCTCTCAGCCCCCAATTCACCTCATAAAGTTGTTGTTGTAGGGAAAATAGGAGATGTGTTGGACATGTTCACCATCTTATTTATTTGTTATTTGTAAAAATAACAAAGGTAGGAGATAGGTAGATAGATAGAACTATAAATGTAAAACCCAGAAAATGTGTGTACTGTCAAATTAAGATCAATTATATAAGCGTTCATTACAAAGCATTAATATTTGAACATTTCTTCTAGTTCAAATGTTAGGATGAGAAATATGGATATATTTTATTCAATGTTCTATATACAAACGTTTATTTATTTATGCTCATCATCCTTCATACTCTAGCAACATGAATTGTGTCTTTCAAGTTCTAAATGACAGAGCCAACAGAATAAGATATTAATCACTCTGTCTGAAGCAGTATTTGCCAGAGAGGGAATAATCTTCCCCAAGCCTAAACCAAACCAAGTACATCCAAATAATGAATAATAGCTGGCTGTCCATCAGTTTACTGGAATTGTAAGTCAGTACAAATGGCAAGTTATTATACAATAATTGCATTTCTCTTCACAATACAAACAACCATGAAGAGATACTGAAAAGTCACAGGCACACATTTCACAACAGGCATACATGTTTGCTTTTCTAGTTGTGAGGAACTGAATATAGATTCAAAATTTCTGCTTGGATTTTTGCTTATGCATAATAAAATATCTTCATCTGAATAAATTAGCAGTGGCTAAAATAAAGTCCCTTGACTTTGCTCCTATACAACTAGTTGTCGCCAAGTTCTCA
Organism: Crotalus tigris; assembly: GCF_016545835.1. Lineage (NCBI taxonomy): Eukaryota > Metazoa > Chordata > Lepidosauria > Squamata > Viperidae > Crotalus > Crotalus tigris. Next base: position 1,471,144 of record NW_024096731.1, read on the forward strand.
CTGTATTGTGTCTTCTGAACTCTATGCTGTTCCCATGTTCAGATCTTTCCAGAGACAGTGGTACAGTCTGTTCTAGCATGGCACTAGAACAGGGATGTCAAACTGCCGGCCTGCGGACCGGAAGCATCATCTGGAAGCCGCACCCACTCCATTGCCGGCAATGGCAAAACTGTCCCGATACGTTACGCGACATCACGTGACATCACGAGTTTGACATGTCTGCGCTAGAATAAACATTAACAACCCTTAAAAGGAGAGCCAGGTCAAAGCATCCTGGTGCATTTTCATTCATAAAATATTGATTGTTTGGGGGAAGTGATCTTCTGTTACAGGTAGTCCTCAATTTACGATCACAATTGAGCCCCAAATTTCTATTGCTAACTGAGAGAGTTGTTAAGTGAATTTTGCCCATTTACAACCTTTCTTGCCATTGTTGTTAAGTGAATCACTGCAGTTGTTCTGTTAGTAACCCGGTTGTTAAATGAACCTAGCTTCCCCATTGATTTTGCTTGTCAGAAGGTTGCAGATGGTGATCATATGACCCCAAGACATTGCAGCCGTCATAAATATGTCAGTTGCCAAGCATCTGAATTTTGTTCACATGACTATCAGAATGCTGCAACAGTCGTAAGTATGAAAAACAGTTATAACAAGTCACTTTTTTTGATGCTGTTGTAACTTCAAACGGTAACCAAATGAACTGTTGTAAGTCATGGACTACCTGTATACTAAAGGTCCCACAAAAGTGTTATTTTTGCATGCCCATGCAGATTACTAAGGGTAGTTTGGAGCTATTGTAAAGTTTTAACAGTCCAAGGAGTGGTCTACTTGCACTAATGCCTTTTGTAATCCTGTTTGCACAACCCTAGTAAACAATGCAGTTAAGCATAACTATTAAAGTGCAAATAAAAGCATTATCATCAAAAGTGCAGAGGAGGAAAGAGTTGAAGCCTCCTTTTGCCTTCTGCAATTGCAGTAACCTACCGGCCATAATCAACAAGTTGCATTTTTACAGTAATGTACAGTATTTGTTAAATGCAAAGAGGCATTTAATTTCAGATCTTACTTGTTCCTGAAAGCCTAGCTGTATAGCCTTCCCCAGTCATGCATGCTGTAGATACGTTGAATTGCAACTGGTAAAATTTCCAACAAGCATGACCTATGCCATGCTGTCTGGGAATGCAAGGGGGGGAAACCATTTTTAAATATAAAAGCACGTAGTAGTTGAACCATGACAGCCTCCCCTTTCTTTAGGATTAGGAAAAACCACTTTAGGAGGGCAATTCTGAACAAAAGCATTTTGCTCCTTCTCCATTCTAAGCAGCCTTAAGCTGCTTTTCCAAACAAAAGATTCCAAAGGCCCACAGACCTTTGAATTTCTTTTGAAGAAAAACAACTGGTAGGTGGGAACTGGGAAAAGAAAGCAGTAAAAGAATAAAGGATTAAGCCCTCACCACTTATTCCACTTCTGTGCTTGAAATTTCTCCCTCCCCCCCCCTTTTTTTTTCCAAAGCAGCTTTTTGGAGGCAGTGGTGATTTGTTACATACATTTGCAAGTCATGGGAAGCTGAAATCCCCAAATATACTATGCATTTTGTTGTCATGTCATGTTATGCTTCTTCTCAGACCATCCTGGTAATTGCTTCATGGTGAAAACACAGGAACTGCCTCTTAAAGATCTTTAGCTTCCGGCTTAGAGAGTAACATTTTTAATGTTTTCCTAGCGAGTGTGAACAGGAAATCAGTTTGGGGTTATGAAGTAGCAGACTAAGCTAGAAATACAAACAGGTGTTGGTTTTCTACAGAAATGGTACTCTGACTGCCTGCACAAGCAAGAACTATTTGGCTCAACAGGATGGAACAGGGAAAATTAAAAGATTAAATGTTGATGTCATCTCTCCCATTCTCAATACAGGCAATGCTCCACTTACAATAGAGTTACTGTTGTAACGTTCTAAGTTACAACAGCACAGAAAGAAGCGACTTATGACCATTTTTCACATAATCACATGATTGCAACATCTCCTGGTCACATGATTTACATTCGGATGCTTGGAAATTAACTCATATTTATGACAGTTGCAGTGTCCCGGGGTCATGTAATCACCTTTTGCAACCTTCTGACAAGCAAAATCAATGGAGAAGCCATTGAATTGAATTGAATTCACTTAACAACTATTGGCAAGAAAGGTTGTAAAAAGGGGAAAATTCACTTAACAATTCTCTTGGTTAGCAAAGAAATTTTGGACTGAATTGTGATCGTAACTTGAGGAATACCTGTAACTGAACAGCACTTCCCAAAACAATCAATATTTTATGAATGAAAATGCACCAGGATGCTTTGACCTGGTTTCCTTTAGGGGTTGTTAACGTTTATTCTAGTGCCATGCTAGAATAGACTGTACCACTGTCTCTGGAAAGATTTGGACAAATTGGCAAGAAAAGTTGTAAAATGGGGCAAAACTCACTTAACAAATTTCTCACTTAGCATCATAAATTTTGAGTTCATAAGTGGTCATAAGTTGAGGACTACCTGTACTGGTCAACACTAGAATAGAATACAGCTGGAAGGGACCTTGGAGGTCTTCTAGTCCAGCCCCCTGCTCAAGCAGGAGGACCTATACCATCTCAGACAAGTGACTGTCCAGCCTCTTCTTAAAAATCTCCAGTGATGGAGCGCCCACAATTTCTGGAGGCAAACTGTTCCACTGGTTAATTGTCCTCACTGTCAGGAAGTTTCTCCTTCATTCCATGTTGCTTCTCTCTTTGATCAGTTTTCAACCATTGTTTCTCTTCCTGCCCTCTGGTGCTTTGGTGAATAACGTGACCCCCTCTTCTTTGTGGCAGCCCCTCAAATACTGGAATACTGCTATCATGTCTCCCCTATTTATTCTTTTCTTTAGACTAGCCAAACCCAAGTCCTGCAGCCGTTCATTGTATGTTTTAGTCTCCAGGCCTTTGATCATCTTAGTTGCTCTTCTCTGAATTTTTTCCAAATTCTCAATATCTTTTCTGTGATAAGGTGTCCAAAATTGGCTGCAGTATTCAAGGTGTGGTCTTACTAGGGTTTTATAAAGCAGTACTAATATTTTGCATGATCTTGATTCTATGCCTCTGTTTATACAACCCAGAATTATATTAGCTTTTTTGGCAGCTGCTGCTGCACACTGCTGGCTCATGGTTAAGTGATCTTCCACTAGGACTCCAAGGTCCTTCTCATAGTTACTGTTTTTAAGCCAGGTCTCGCCCAGTCTGTACTTGTACGTTTGATTTTTCCTGCCCAAGTAAAACTTTGCTTTTCTCCACATTGAAACTCATTTTGTTGGACAGGGCCCATTGATCAAATTTGTCAACTATTCACAACACGAACAGCCTAGTGTCTGCAAATGATCCCAAATGGTGCAATAACACACATCATCTGAACTGGGGCCTGAGTGTTTCTTTATAGGAGGTTATAAGACTTTTCAGACAGTCTCCTGGGCCCCTTTAGTGTTGAAGAGGTCCATCAAAGTCATGCGGCTCTACAAGCTGTTTAACTGTAACTCTGTCCGTGATATGTAGAGTAACAAGAGTAACTGGCTCTTCCCAGAATGACTGGCCTTTGAAGCCATTTTTTAAAAAAAAAATGGAAGGAGAAAAAAGAGAAAGAATCATAATAATGCATCTTGGAAGTCCGCAAGTGAGAAGGCCATGGTTCATCCTAGCCCTTCATGCTTTACCCCTGGTTCCATCAGCTCAAGGTAGAATCAGTCAAGCTTATTGACATTTCATCTGCCAAAACACTCCTGCTGCATGTGGATCATCTGGTACACTGCCCGGTTCCTGGCGGCTGGACTCCACACTAAAACACCTCCCTTGAGCCTCTAGGAAAGCTGGCATCAGTTGTTACCATAACAAACTCAATTGTTCTCAGCAGTGCTCCAGCAAATAAAGTCATTAATTATGGCCCTCTCTCTTGGCCGCCGTTGGCTGAAGCGGCAATCAATGTGAAACCGCTCATTGCCTTCTCTCGGGGAGAGGAGACAGATGCCATAAAAATAAACTGCAGCCTGAGTAGAACCCTGCCTGTAAGGCAGCAGCAGGCTGTAACCAGTAACGACCATCATGCTGGTTCTGGAAGCCTGGCTACATTTATTTGGCCTGCCTCAGCCATGGGGGAAGGTATCCCATTAAGCAATTATTTCTATCTTATAACGTCAATTTACTTATACTGATTGGCTTCCTGCCGCCAAATATCAATTAAATTGCAAATGCCCGCAAAAGCAGATTTGCTAGCTCTATTTCTTTCCCCTAGCCCCACATGTATGAGCCCCCCCCCACATGGCACACATCTCCTCTCTTTTTAACCTCTCAGTGTCCCCCCCCCTCTGTTCCTTCTTCCCTCCCTTGCCCTATTTATAAACTATGTTCCAACATAATTTAATTTATTTCCCTTTCCATATCTCAAAGGAAAATCTATATCTCCTCCTGGAAGGCCATTTGCCCTGTGTTATTGGGAGCTGAGGTATCACGCTATCAGACCATTTGTTTCAGCTGACTATCGGCAGCTCATCAGCGCTCCTAAAGACCCCTGCCATCTCCCTACAATTGCATTCAGGATTGCTTGGTTTATAATTTGTTTTATTTAGTGAGTGTACGTGTGTGTGTGTGCGCGCGCGCATGCGTGCACGTGCACACGCATACAAGTCGCCCTCAGATTTCTGTGTGTTTTCCTTTCATCTTCATCAGCTTAAACTATGCTTCCTTTTTCTCTCTTACAAATTGGTGGAATTGTGCTGTTTTATTACTAAACTTGGAAAAAAAAAACCTGAATGCTACTTATTTTATATTGCTCTCTTTCCAAACACTGATCTAAAGAGAAAGTAGAAAAAGCAGGGAAGGGTTGTTGATGCACACGTCTTTAGAAATTGGAAAAAAAGCAGCTGGGGAAAACTAATTCTTCTATCTATAAGCCATTGGTGGCCTTTCTAAATGGCAAGAGCTGTTTTCCTGCAGTCCCAGAACTACAGCAGCCACTTCATAGTAGTGACTTTAGTTGAATTTGTTTAGCAAACAGCTCAATACAAGGCTAGCAAACAGTAAGGACAATGTTCCCTCTGGCATCCATGGTTATGCATGTCAGGAAGAAATTTCAACTTGAACAGATAGTTTCTCTGGCACATGAGAATAATTATCTGCTAAAAGTCTCCTCAACAGTTCTTAAATGTTATGGAAGCACTACCTTTTCATCTGGCCATTGTTAATAAAATGATGTGCTCAAGTGTATCCATCTCAGATGTCTAAATCTGTATGTTTTTAGATTATGATGATGATGAGAGAGTTTTGGAGATTTGCTGCAGGAAATTCTAATTGGAATCTCTTATGTCAGACAAATATATGTACAGTCATGAATCCCTGGAATACAATATAAGGCTAAAACTGCTTTTTCACTATAAAAATAAATTCCTGTTTTTTAAAAAAAAATGTTGCAGATAAGAATTAGAATACCCTAAGATTTAACCCAGGGTAGTGAAATTAAGGCCCATAAAGTCTTCCAAGCAAACAAAATACCTATGTTCAGATTATAAATATACAAATTAGTTGTAAGAATATGGACCTAATGTTATATAAATATGTGGTAATATTAATTACAAAAACTACACATTAAAAATTTTCTTATTGTTTATTTGTGTTCCTGCTGTAGAAGGTGTGGATCCTAAGAATACGGTGGAAGAAATTAAGGTGATTCAGAATAACAAGTCATAAATGAAGACATTGAGAGAACTGAAGTGAAGGCAGGGTATGAATAAGATAGGATGATGGTTACTGAAGATGGATGAGATGGATAGAGAGGCATTTCGTTATAGTGGTTAAGGTGTATGATTAGGAACTGAAGGATCCAGGTTCTAGTCAATCCTCAAACAGGGAAGCTCAATTCCATTGGGTCAATCACTTTCCCACAGGGTTGTTGTTGTGGAGGCAAATGAAAAGAACTCAAGCATACTTTTTAATCAACCAAGAGCATCAAAACTTTAAGTTAAAAGCCCTCCAGAAGAACTTCAGCATAGCCAGTTTCTAGAAGGCAATCAATGTTGGGGTAAGTCTCACTTGCTTCTTAGTGCAGGGGCTATTATATCAAAATACTGGCTTCTAGCTTCAGATCCTTACTTTATGGAAGTGGACAACTCCCAATAATTAATTATAGATTATAATTAAGAATAATATATTCATCGTAGGATAGGTCAGTTCTAGGTGTCACAGATGTCAGTGAATTATCTCCATACCAAGCCATATAGGGCTTTATATAAGCCAAAGCCAGCATTTTGAATGACACTCGGAAAGTTTTGGCAGCCAATAAAGGCCCACAGCAGAAGCAGGAGTGTCACAATCCCTTGTGGCGGAGTAGCAGTCAACCTTCAGACTGCTACATTTTGCATCGAATGTAATTTCCAAATAGTCTTTCAGGACACCCTCATGTAAAGCACAAATTTATGTAAAGCACATTGGTACCGTAGAGTTTGAGTTACCAGTGCAAGACCACAACTGGAATAGGACACAAAAGCTGTATTATTTATGTATTTGTTTGTTTGTTTGTTTATGTTTATCACTTTTATATAGCCCCCCCTTCTTGCTATGCAGTTGTTTTTAGAAGGCAAAACAGATATTCAGACTATTTTTTTTATATTTTTTTAATCCTGCCTTTATCATTTCTTATAGATAACTCAAGATGACAAACATATCGTATACTCATTCTCCTCTCATTTTCTCCATAACAACAATTCTGTGAGGTGAGTTGGGCTGAGAGACAGTGACGGGCTCAAAGTCATCCAGCCGACTTTCATACCTAAGCCAGGACTAGAATTCACATCCTCCTGGTATCTAGCCTGGTGCCTTAACTACTAGATCTGTGGTTCTCAACCTTTTTAATGCCGCAACCCCCAACCGGTCATAAGTCGAGGACTATTCAACTGGTGCAGCACCGTTTGCAGAATGGGACTTTTGGCAGGCTCAGCAGGGCAGAGACAGCCTGGACAATTCCTATTGGCTTTTGAAAGCCAATAGAATTAGACTCTATTCAAGAGAGTCTAGTCTATTGGCTTTCAAAAGCCAATAGAATAAAAGGGAGTAGCACAGCTAAGGAAAAGGGGGGGGAAAATGGCGGACTGCGTTGTTTGGCGACCCCCGTGAAATGGTCGTTCGACCCCAAATGGGGTCCCGACCCACAGGTTGAGAACCACTGTACTAGATCAAACTGGATGCCAGTTTGGTTTTAACATATTGTCTGTGTTACATTTATTGTGCAGAGTATATTAATCAGTTTGTTCTTTATTCCATTTTTATTCCTTATTTGTACTCCATTCTGGAATCCGTTTGATAAGTGGCTGTTAAGAAATGTTTTAGAAAAAAATTAATAAGGGGTGGGGTGAAGCCACTGCAAAAACGAAAGCCGTGCAAGGAAGGAAGGAAACTCCCTTGCCTTGCTGTGCTTTGTGTGTGTTTTAAATTTCTCCCAGCCAGTTTCTTTCTAGTATCAAAGATAAATTGAGACACTGCTTCAGAATGGGTGCAACAGGGGACTCCTAAGAAGGATTCTACTGTAATTCCTTTGTTGTGGCATGGACAGAAGTAGACATTTGTGCCCATGAGATTGCATTTTATATAAAGAATAAAGGGTTTTCTTGTTTGGGCTCCGTAAGTGAATGAGAAAACTGATACTGCTGTTGTCTTTAATAGATCAGCTTGGTGCACTAAAACTAGGAATATCAGAAAATCCCATCACTGGTCTGTCTCTGGAAAGCCCCCCAAAAGCAGGAAAAGAGGAACAGATACCATCCCACAGTCTGCTACCTAAGAGTAAACACACAGAGATATTGTACACCTACACAAATGGTACTCTGCATGTATATTTTAAATTTCTGGAAATTAAAAAAAAAAAACCCTTAAAGTTTGTATTGGAAACCCCAGTAAAGGTTTCCTCTAAATGTCTCTAAATGACCATTCCCCCACCAACACTGACAGAGCAAGCCACTTGAACAGGGGTGTCAAACTCAATTTCACTGAGGGCCGCATCAGCATTGCGGTTGCCCTTGGTGGGGCGGGTGGGTATGGATGGAGTGGGTGTGGCCTACTGGGTGGGTGTGGCCAGTTCTACATCATTCGCATCAAGGGTGCCTGTGGGGGCCTGGGCAGGAGTGGGATAGATCTGAGGGTCTCTGGCAGAAGGGGGTGAAACCGGGGCAAGTGCCAAGATGGCCACCACAAAATTGGCCATTGGCTTCTGGCTGGCCTGGGCCAGGGCCAAGGCAGTGGAGGCCATTCCCTCACTGTTTCCAGGATGGCTTCGCCGGCCACATGAAACCACTTCGCGGGCCACATCCGGCCCCCGGGCCTTGTGTTTGACATGTCTGCACTAGAATATAAAATGAGACCGAACCCCACTCATTATTAGCATTGATGATGTTACCTAGTTTGGATAATGAAACATCTGCAAAAAAAACTCCAACCAAGCTCAGAGATCACCAAGGACCCTTCAAATATCTCCCCCCCACACATGCATTTATTAGAATTTATCTTTCCCCCCCCCCATTCCCCACCCCTTCAATGCAACAGGAAAAGACAATCATGATCATAGCTCCGGGGGGAAAAAACACAGCAAAATTATTATTATATTATTATTATTTTGCTTCTATTATGCTCAAAGACTTTAAATATAGTAAATGCTGGTAGCAAAGCAGACATAAGCCTTCTGTAGATTTCAAGCAACAGCGCCAAGGTCAAAAATGGCCAGAGAATGGGCGTCATCAAAGCCCTTCCTCTTTTGAATATGGATCAATGTTGCGTGTATGCACAACATTAACCATACTGTCATTAACCATACTGTCAAGCCAACCAACTTGATTTTTTTACTGCCTCACTGTTGATTTCTGTTTATTTACTTTTTTTTTTTTTTTTTTTTGCAATTCTTCTCCTTTATAATTTCCTTACAGCTACAGCTCAGGTGTTTTCCCAGATGATGGAACAAATGCATACAGATCCATACACTGAAAAATGTGAACTGGTATTCCAGCCATTTATTTTGTTTTTATTTTTTTTTAACATGGAGTGGAGATATGGGATCTTTATTACATTGTTAGTACCTCATGCAGCAGGATAATTCTTAAGTAACCTATTGGCCAGCTGGTAGGAAAGAGAAATGAGCAAAGTTCTCCATATTTCAAGACCAGCAAAGAGAAGGTGGAATTAAGTTACTGAAAGTTCCTCCTTTAAGAATGTTTGTATGTACTTAAATTTACAGTATCTATTGATGTTTTAATTCTGAAATTATAAAATGATCATATGTTTATAATAAGGTTTCATATTTTGATTTTTAAAGTGAAGATGAACACTAGTGACTTTCAAGCTGCTTTGGGGCATGGAAACTCTGGGTCCTTGAAGAATCCTCCTACATTGGCACTAGGAGCATGCTGTAGCTGGAAGTCAGTTGTGTCGGTTGTTCATAGTATTCCAGCATTGTGACAGAGTTTGCTGAAATGAGATTATTGTGTATGAAAAAAACCTGCAGGTTTTCTACACAGAGCTGCTGCTGCTTTAAGAAATCCACAGACTGATGTCAGCGCAACTCCTGACTTTATGCTGGAAAGTCCAGTACAAAAAGAAGAAGAATAGTTTGTGTTTTAAAGGGACAAAAGTGATTTACAGCATGTTTAATAACAGTACAGATCTATGCATGCTTAAAAAGTGTGGCAACTTTAGATTTCTTACTCATGAAACATATTTTTTATATTTATTTTCCCTTTGGAAAAAAAACAACAACCTCCAAGTAAGAAACTCAGATAGCTTATTTGGAGTGCAAATTAATTTGAGGGAGGTAGAGAATGATTATCATCTCTTTACCCATCCCTACCCAAATTTGCATTTATTGCTACAATGAAAGGCAGGCTACTTTAATATTATACATTCCCAACTATGCTTCCTCTGAACACACTCCTCTATGTCATTCTAAAACAGTGGTTCTCAACCTTTTTAATGCCGTGACCCCCAACCGGTCGTAAGTCGAGGACTATTCAACCGGTCGTAAGTCGAGGACTATTCAACTGGTGCAGCACCGTTTGCAGAATGGGACTTTTGGCGGGCTCATCAGGGCAGAGACAGCCTGGACAATTCCTATTGGCTTTTGAAAGCCAACAGAAGTAGACTCTATTCAAGAGAATCTATTCTATTGGCTTTCAAAAGCCAATAGAATAAAAGGGAGTAGCACAGCTAAGGAAAAGGGGGAAAAAATGGTGGACTGCATTGTTTGGCAACCCCCGTGAAATGGTCGTTCGACCCCAAATGGGGTCCCGACCCACAGGTTGAGAACCACTGTTCTAAAAGTTTGTCCATATACAAATGCAAAGCTGAAATCAGTCAATGTGATGGAATGTAGTAGAGAACTGGATTCCCAGGAGGGAGGAGGTGCATTCAAGAGGAATAAGAGGCAACCCAACCCAGATAGTATGTGTGAGGAAAAGAGGGTGAAGACAGCACCTCCCTAATACTTCACAGAGTATATTGTAGATGCAGATAGTAGAGTCCACAGTCTGGCAAGATTCTATCTGTACTGTAGGTATGAAACAATAAAAAAAAACATTCAGCTTGGAATAATCACCATGTTTCATTCTTGGTTTGGGGCTTGACACCCATATAATTTCTCTTTCATATTCTCACAAGATGACTAATATCTGTATTTGCTCTTTGGGGAACTTTGCTATTTTTTACCAATTTCACTTCTTTAGAAACTTTATGTCATTAATGCTAGGCAACTACCTTTTTCACAAAACAGCATCAGGAATAATCAGTTTTCATGTCAGATAACAGGCCAAATTTCCTTATTAAAAATTCTAGCTCTTTTACTTTGAGCTCAAGGACTGTAAGAGTTCTCCAACTTTTCTTAGGCGGAAAGGAAATTATTCATAAGAAGCTCCTTATTAACACATGACACTTAGAACTGTTTTGTGTGCATACATTTATTTGTATTGCATCCATCATCATTTTTAAAATTTATTAACCTAACATTTAAAATACCTCTCTTTGTGTCATTAACTTATATATGGAGGAATAAGACAAGAACATTTTTGAAAAATACTCGATTTCAGTCATATTCTTAAAGTCTTTATTAGGGTCATATACTAAAACTAAGGCTATAGTTTGAAAAATGTTAATTACAAACAGAAGTCCCTTACAGCACTCGATCAGAATTATATTTTCAAAGATAACCTGACAAATGTTGTTGGTAAACCCACAAAGAAGAAATGGGCAAAATATTATTTTTTCAAATAAATATTGTCCTACAAAAGGGATTAAGAGACATATTGCTTCTGATTATGTTAAATAATTATGACTGCTATCTTTCATAGTCTTTAATATAGGCTATAATGTACTCTTCATGTTCCCTTTTAAAATTATTCAAATTGATGGTCCTTAAACCATGTTGTAACACTTTAATAGATTTCATTGTACAACTTTTTTTCAACTGTCCAGAATCTCCTAGCATCATATTCATTGGATGGTCCAATTCAAGGGAAAACATCCCTTCCTAGTTACCACATTTTGTCCGTAATTAAGTATTTTTCTAGTTTTTTACTTGCCTTGCCCTTTTTCTAAGCTAAAGTATCCCAACATTCGTAACTGTGTTCGTTTTTGTTCTTTCCCAGATGTATAGGGTTTCTTTAACTACAGAGTCTACAACTATACAAATTGTTATTCCAAATGTCATATCATATATTTATATAAAGTATTGGATGGTTTTAGTTATTTATTTTCTTTCCTAATGATTCCCAACAGGGAATTTGCAGTAGTCATGTACTCGGTTACTATTTTAATAAAACTATTCACCAGAAAAAGAAATTCCAAATGATCTTCAGTTTTACTGTTAAGTTTTGGAACTGCTATGTGGTTGGATCATCCATCTGTCCTTTAATTTTTCATTTCAGCTCTTTTCATTGCTTTTTTTCTCATCGTTCCTAACAGAAATACTTCAAACTTTTGAAAATGATTCTTCCTGAGCCAGATGTTGTCCAGCTTCTCTTGGAAGCTGGAATCTCTGCACAAAATCTGGGGTAAAGGGTGTTCTAACACCTCTTTGAAGTTAAACAATAGTTCTGTTGAACAGAATGAATACTTACTACTTTTCCACGATATTTCTTAGAATGACCCCCCCCCATTTCTGTCAAGAACTGAGACCATTACACATGCTACAGGAGCAAATGAGATGACATGTTGAAATCTTCCCACTCTTCAAATACCATCCAAACAATCAAAATTTCATTTTACAACTATATTTCTCCTCACTCTTGGTGACAACGTGCATTATGATTGCGAATTCTTTCCAAATTCTGTGTTTCAGAAAACTGGAAATCTGCCATCTTTAAAGAAAGTAGGTCAATCAGCTGTTCTACATTCTTCTCACCTGTCTGTATCTCTAATCATTGAATCAGCTACATTCTAAATTCCACTACCTATTTCCCAAAGAAATAAATTTGGTACAATGCTATATCCGATCATCTTCCAATGAATGGGCCCCACTTAAGAAATAATTTTGTTAGAGACTATGCAATACTAAGCTGCCAATATTTGCCAGATTACATATTTTGTTTCCTGTTCTGCACTAACCCAAATATCTAATAATTAGAAAGGAGAAGAGCTGACAATCTTGACTTCCTTATCTGGTTGCAAAATCAATCTATCTGCTTTTTTGATTAGCCTAGATGCCTAACTACAAATTCACTGGGATTCAGAAAGCATGTAACCATAATAATAATTGTTGTTGGTCACACACCCAGCCAGATCTTTAGGCAGAATTTTGCACTTTTATCCACCAATCGAGTCCTTCCCAATGACCTAGGATAAGCAGATTTCTTTTTTGATGGTATTAAAGGTTTTGCCACAGGATGTAAGCTGCTCCTAATAAAGCTGCCTTTTGCAATTGACAGTGAATTTGCCAATGCCGATGGTATTCAAGTGATGCTCCAGATATTTAATATTATTATTATTATGCTCATGGATCTAGATTCTTTTATTTATCTTATCTTATGTCTTTATAGACTTCCCTGTAAAAATACATAATGGTATATGGAGATGAGAAGAGCCACTGACTAGAGAACAGTTGGTAAGAGTCGATTGAGTCCACAGAAGGAACTGAGTATTGCAAAGCTTCAGAAGGGATCCTCCCTAGTTGCTTGAGTGTAAAGGCAAAGGGAAGAGATGTACTTTCAGATCAGTAGGAGTCTGTTAATGTAACCTTACAATAAAGTTACAGCTAGTACTTCTGGATGTGCTTCCGGTTTGGACTACCTTGTAAAAGTGACAAAATCTGTGTGCGCTCCTTTCTTTTTTACTTGCTTTGGATTTTTCTGGAATTGCTCTGCAATGTTTCATTATTATCAAGGGCCAGTCTACATCCAGTCTCAGTGGTACTGACTTCTAGCGTGTAAATCTTTCAGTTTGAATTTTAAAGCCTTTCACAACATAAGCCTAATTCCATCATTAGGAAATCCTTCCAACTTTGAACCTGCTATCTTATCAAAGATCCATATAGGAGACAATCCGATCTGGAGGGTTAGGGTTAGGGTTAGGAGGTACACAAATGTTCTGTCTCTTCTGTAGCACTACCGTTGTGGAATGTATTTCCAAGGAAGTTCTGCCTAATTAGTTCTATCTGATTTGTTTTCTGAACAAACAAACAATTCAATTTGGATTTACTATACATATCTGTTTTTTTGTAGGAAGGTTTGCTGTTGCTTGATGTATTTCATTATTGAATACCACTTTCAGTATTACTGCCTCTCTTTCTGCCTTTCAGTGTATTTTTAAATGAAAAGTTGTATTTTTAAAAATGATGTGACCCCCCCCCCATTCCACCTGTAGTTTGATTGCTTTCTCATCCTACATGTTAAAAGAAAGAAAAAGAAAGTAAAACTACTGAGCACCAGCAGGAATAATTTTTCACCCGTTCTGCAGCAGGATTTTTAATAGGTTCTAAATGCATAATTGGTCATGTCGTGGGCTTCCTTTTTAAATGAGAATGTCAGCAGGCTGGCTTTGCGGCAAAATGTAATGTCTTAGGCTGCTCCACTCAAGCCTGGCAGCAGGTGTCACAATTCACCTCCTTATACTTGGCCCATTGAAAGCAGATTTCATCCAATTGACCTTCCCTAGGAGGTCAACTGACCCATAATTACAAAACTGAAGTTGCTTAGCTGGAACTGTTTTACCGACCTGCACCTGGAGATTTGCACCAGTCAGTGAACACACTGACCTCTCTCTCTCCTTCATATAAAGGCTCACTATGCAAGGCACAAGAATACACAATTATTATTTAGGCATCTTTATCTGCTTATCCATCCATCCATCTATCTATCTATCTATCATCTATCTATCTATCTAAAGTCAGATCAAAATTTTGATCAGCATTTGGAAATTTCCATATTAGTTATCTTTTTCCATTAAATATTCTTATTTAAGCTGCCGCAAAAGAAAATTCATTGCCTTGTCAATATTTAATCCTATTATATTGATTGACCAGAACTGTCAGTCTATATCATCTATTTTTAACCTTTCTTTTCTTCATCCTTAATGTTATTCCTTTGAGTACTTTTTGTTTTAAATAAAATATTGAAAACTTGGTTTTCAATGTAATCAGAAGAGGAATTTCAAGCAACTACACTGAAGAAACAGAAAAATAAAATTTGGGTAAGTAAATAAATGCAAAATAGTATATATATGTTTTCTCTCTTAAAACTACCTTTCTTCTGAAATAATTGCTACAGCTAACATTTTTGACAGTGGGCAATTTATGAATGATAAAATAGACTTTTCCCCCCCTTCACATTAATAATACTGGGCAGCTGTTGTATTTCTCCTTTTACTAAGTAAGAAAGATGCCTGAGGTCTGCCTCAGTGTGTGCATGGGAAAAGCACACAGATACCCCATGTTGTCTCATATCTCTTCCCGAAGCATCTGAGTTTTGCTGGACTGTTTGAAAAATCCTCCCATGTAGTGCCTCATTGTTGCATATATCTGAGAATGGCAGAATAGTTTAAAATAGTAACGAAACTTCTTTAACCAATCTTCATTCATCTTGCATTTATTCAATACAGAGATTAATAAGTTAATAAGTCTAATAACACAAGAATTATTGGTCCTTACTTTGCACTTGAAAGTGCCATATGGTGAATAGGAGGAAATTGTTCAGTCTCCTACAAATAGTCGTCACACAGCAAGACATCAGGAATTATTTAGGAAGCCAAAATATTACAATAAACGGATGTGTCGGTATAGCAGTGGTAAATACAGACTGTGCTCGACTTAGGACCACGATCGGGATGAGAATTTATGTTGCTAAATAAGGTGGGCTTTAAGTGAGCTGTGACCTTTTTACCACGGTTAAGTAGATCAGTTAAGTGAATCATGCAATAGTTAAGCAGATCCAGCTTCTCCCATTGATTTTACTTGTTGGAAGCCAGCAGGGAAGGGCCGCAAATAGTAACCACATGATTCTAGGATGCTGCAGCTGTTGTGAATGCATGCTGGTTGCCGAGTGCCTGCGTTTTGATCCTGTGACCCTGGGATGCTGCTACTGTCATAAGTATGAGAACCAAGTCGTAAGTCACTTCTTTCAGTGCTGTTGCAACTTTGAACGGTTGCTAAATGAATGGTTGTAAGTCGAGGATTATCTGTATGTGATTAAACGTACTGGCTAAGGTTAAGGTTAAATGTATTGCTTCATTGTTTCTTGCTTCAAGTTTAATTTTTCACAAGAGTTTAGATTAGGCTGAGGGAGTGTCTATCAGAGACAAAGTATACTGAAATGCAAATAATCGCCTTTCCCTGTCCCAAAATGGGTTGTTCTATATGATTTCATTGTCAAGATGTGGTCTTTCTTGGTGTCCCCAAAATTTTGCAAATGGGTGAACTTTCACAAAACTAGTTGATATTTTACAGTACACTGGTGGCACAATAGTCAATCAACTTGCCTCCAGAAACTGTGAATGCTCCAACACTGGAAGTTTTTAAGAAGACCTTGGACAACCATTTGTCTGAAATGATATAGGGTTTCCTGCCTGAGCAGAGGCTTGGACTAGATGACTCCAAGATCCCTTCCAACTCTGTTATTCTATTCTATTCTATTCTATTCTATTCTATTCTATTCTATTCTATTCTATTCTATTCTATTCTGTTCTGTTCTATTCTATTCTATTCTATTCATCATAGTAGCAGGAAATTCAATAGCAATCTTCTTGGTAATATCAATCTACTCTACTTTTATTATATAATACAAGGGCAATTCAGAAATAAATCTCCGTTTGAGCATGTGTGAGAAATAGGCGGGGATAGCGACGCCGGTCCTACGGCGCCGTGCACAGTAGTTCAGTAGGCAGTAAGGAGTGGAAGGAGAAGGTTGTGTTGCAGTAGACTTATCCAGTATATCAATTGAAAATGAACCCTGCCATAGAAAATCCCTCCAAATGTGAAGATGCCAAAGGAGTACTGCTAGTGAAGTTCATGGAGCATGGTTTGACCATCAATTCAGAAGTCTACTGTGAAACCTTACGAAGAGTCAGACAAGCCATCCATAGCAAGCATTGGGGCATGCTGACTTCCGGTGTGTGTTGGTTCAAGATAATGCTCACTCGCATACTGCTAGATGCACCCAAGAACTTTTGAAGCAATTCCGTTGGGAAGTTTTTGATCACACACACACACATACCCCATAGTCCAGATTTGGCACTGAGCAACTACTATTAAGGAATTTCAACTTGTAGGATGTTATGACAAGTGCTTCAATTTGAATGGCGATTATGTCAAAAAGCAATGTAATGTTGTAGTTTTCTAATGTGGAAAATAAAAGTTCTGTATCTGCAAGTGTCTGTCATTGATAACCAAACAGAGGTTTATTTCCTAATTGTCCTTGTATTACTATATAATTTACTAGATAGATAATTCATCTTTTCTCAAACTGCATTGGGATGTATGTTAGGTAATCCTGGAATTGCAATTTCAACATATCTGGCAGGAATGAAATTTCAAAAGACTGAAAGGAATGAGGATTATAGGAAAATAAAGATACTGAGTGAAGCTCAGCATTGAATGCAAATAGTTATTGCCATAACCTTTAATGGATCAAGAATCTTAATTTGGAAACATAAAAGTATGTTTTAAAATTTGATACCTTCATAAATTTCTTCCGCTAAATCAAGGACATCTCATGTTTCAAAATGTCATTTTTATATCACCAGTATTATTTGGAGAGGCCTTCTCCAAATTACCCCACCTTTGCTAGCTAGGTATTCCAAAAGCTTCAGTCCCAGCACATCTAGCAAACAGCAGGTTGGTAAATGCTACTGTTCAACATCTACATTCATCAAAATTGCCTACATTTATTTTTATTGATTCATTTGTTATAAGCCGGATGTGTACTTTCTTTTAAACAAATGGGCCAGTATATATACAAAAGTAAGTAAGCCAATTTATCTTTGTAAGTAATGCAGTATGACCAATTGTTATTTCAATTAAGAAAAATTGTGAATCTATACTCCTAAATTACTCTGTCTTTTTAAAATATAGTGCTGACTTATATCCACAAGTAAGCCATCGAAAATCTGAATTTCAAGCTCTGCCCTGAAATCTGAAAACAGCTATGCCATTAGTCTGGCAATATGGTACAAAATGACAGCAATATTTCTGAAGTTATATTAAGAAGACATTGAAAGCCAGTTTGGTCTAATGGTAAAGGCACCAGGCTAGAAAGTGGGAGACTGGGAGTTCTAGTCCCAGCCTCCCACTTAGGCATAAAGGACTGTTGGGTGACTTTGGGCCAGTCATTTTCTCTCAGTCCAACTCACCCCACAGGACTGTTGTTGTGTAGAGGAGGCAGAACTATTAGGTATGTTTGCTGCTTTAAGTAATTTATAAAAACAATGAAGGAGAGATTTAAAACATCTAAAAAGAAACTAAACCTTATTTATTCAATGTTCCATCCGAATCTATGGCTATTTGGCCTCATTATAGTTCAGCTTGTAACTGGACTCTCTGTTTTTGCCTGCTTGGCTCTGTAAAGCATCATATATTGGATAATACAGTAAAAAGTAAAAAGTTGAGGCTGGAATGTTGTTATCTTGTACTGTGTTAAAGAGTCAGAAGTCAACACTTCTTTTCTTTCTTCCTTTGTACTTCATATTTTCTTTTCCCCTCTCTTTTTCCTTTCCCTTACTATCCTATTTTTATTTGTATTTGTATTTTGTATATTGATAAAACAATAAAAGCCATTAATGAGATAATATAGGATAAATAATAAATAACATACTTCTCATTTTAAGTCCAATCAATTGGATCCAAAAAAGCATCATCCTTTTTCTGAAAAGGACAGGTATATAAAGAAAAGTAGAATGAATAAAACTGGTCCAAGAGACCAAAACATAGCAATATTCTACTTCCTAACTGATAAGAATGAATTTCTATTCACTTCTATTTTATTATTATGGTTCATACTACCATCAGCCAGATATTCAGACTGGGTTTGGCATTTTTATCCATCTATCAAGTCCTTCCCAAGGACCTGGGATAGGCAGATGTTGAGGTCTGATTGTGCTAAAGGTATCACTGCAGGATATACTGTAAGTAAGTTCTACGTAAAGCTGCCTTTTGCAATTGACTAATATGATTTTGTCAATGCCAATGGTATTCAAGTAGTGCTCCAGTTATTTTGGGATTTCACCCAAGGCATCTATTATTATTGGTATTATCTTTGCTTTTTTGTTGCCACAGTCATTCTATTTTTAATTTGTATTTTGTGATTGTCTCCTGTTCTTTCTCTTCTGTTCTGCTGTCTCCAGGTTGTACTACATCTACTATCTAGACTATTTTGTCCTTCTTATCAACAATTGTTAAGTCTGAGGTGTTATGTGTCAGGTGCTTCTCTGACTGAATTCTAAAGTCCCAGAGCACTTTGACTTCTTCATTTTCTATTACTGTGTCTATTTTATGTTTATGAGCCAAGACATTATCAGTCTATATTTGTAAATCCCTTAATATTTTAAGCTAATCATTTTTTACTAATATTTCAACTATATATTCCCACTATTTTTTCATTACCGGCACATAATAACTTACACATGTTGCAGTGAATCATTTTGGAGATTGTGTTATGTCATTATTTATAATCAGTTTGTGAGATCTTCATACCCAAGCTGAATACATGATGTACTGTTTTTTTCTGCTTCTCTAGACAATCTGAACTTCAAATCATTTGATGATTTTTCAATTCTGACCTTGATTGCATTTGTGTGAGTAGTTTGCTTTTGAGAAACGAAAATCCAGATGTTTTCCTTGCACATTACAATTGTGTTTTTATTATATTATTTCAATATTTACTTTTTGTTTTTTACACACTTAGTAAATTCCAATTTTTAACTTGCATCAGTGCTCGTTCTTTATTGTCTTTTACACAATTAGTCAATGCATTCTTTTCTTCTTTGACAGTGTGCTTGAATGAAGTAAACTTCTGCCTCCGTTTCTGTGGGGCAGGTATAATCTATCAGTATTGGAATGGGGATATAATATATAGTGAATAGTCATAAGGGCTTTTTGTTTGTTTGTTTATTCATCCAAATTGTTCATTTCAGCTTATGTCTAGTTAATAATTCCAGCTGTGTATCATATCACAGGTCTGTCCCAGATATTGATGGCTTTAATGATGTTTTCACTGTTCAGTTTTTTCCTTAGCAGTTTTGTCGCTCTCTGAATATATTCTTATATTAATATATTATTAATCACATTTTCAGCTTGTCCATGCTTGATGTTATCCAGCTGTAAAATGTTCAGATACTAACAGGCTTCATCCTGATGGTTCCTGATGGGTTGACCATTCTGCATTTCAGTTCCATTGCTGTTTGTTGTCCTTTATTGCTACTGTAGCACATTTCTCTAGGCCATATTCCATTGCTATATCTATGCTAGAAATTCTTGCACTCTTTGTCAATGATTGGATTTCGATTTCTGGTTTTCTATAAAGCTTCAGAACATCCATGTAAAGCAAATATGAGATTTTTCTAACATTTTTTGCTGTTTGATTTAAAAATCATTGAATGTGGGATCATTGCCATGACAAATAATAATGGTGATATCAGTCACCCTAGAAGATGCCTCTGCTAATACTCCAAAATAAAATGGATTTTTTTCAGGTAGGTAGCTTGATACATATGTATATACACCCTAATATTTAAAAAATATACAGCAGTGACTTCATCTGCAGAGACACGGGTTCTCCAAGGTGTTTTCCACTTTGTATACATTAGATGTGTAGCCATAATAATTCAATGTCCTGCCAATCTTTCAGCATCATTCAGGATCCCGTTCAGAGGGGAAAAATTCAGAGGACATTATCAAGTTAATGGGCATACATATATATTAAAGATATATTTGGGGTTCATTTGAAAGATATGGAACATCTGAATGGGGATGAAGTTCTTAAGGCTGACAGAATTCTAATGCATTTGGCCCCATTGTTTCATTTCTAATCAAGATCTGAGTACAGATCTTAAAACTTCCCAATTACTAGCCTGAAGCATCCTTCTCAGTTTTCCCTTCTCCCACAGCTGAGTTGTTTAAAAAAAATATATTCAAGAACCACTGCTGCTTTGTTCCAAACATAGTTCAATGCATTATTTTTTTAAACAAGAACATAGATGTTGGTGCTGAATAAATTAGCCTATTTACAACCTGATACTCTTCAAATGTAATAGATTACAATTACTGTAGCCTAATTTCCAATCAGCAGGGCCACTGGCCTCTCTCAGGAAATTCTAAGAACATAGGTAAAATAAATCTAGAGCAAGGGTGTCAAACTGCCAGTCCGCGGGCCGGTTGCATCACACGGAGGCCGCACCCACCCCAGCTCCAGCAATGTGAAAAAAAGTCACGATATGTTGCGACACATCATGCGATGCGGTGAGTTTGACATCCGTGATCTAGGGAATAGGATTAAGAAAAATTGCAATGAAAGATCTCTGCACTCCTAAGTATTGGCGGTTTTATTCCTGCAGTTCAATTGTGCTTTTCAGAAGTTGTCTCCTTCTTAGGGCTGAGATAAAGTGATGTCCCAAGATCATCCAGCTAGCTTTATACCAAGGCTGGGCTAGAACTCACAGTCTCCCAGTTTCTAGCGTGATGCCTTAGCTACTACAGGCAATTGGCTCTCAATGTTGGGTTAGAGAAGTCAGTAATAAGCTTAAAAGTTTGAGAAAGGTTGTAAATTATATACGGGAAGTCCTCGGCTTATGACACAATTGTGCCCAAAATTTCTATAGTTACGTGAGACATTTATTAAATGAGTTTTGCCCCATTTTGCGACCTTTCTTGCCACAGTTGTTAAGTGAATCATTGCAGTTGGTAAATTAGTAACCTGGTTGTTAAGTGAATCTGGCTTCCCCACTGATTTTGTCAGAAGGTCGCAAAAGGTGACCACATGACCTCTGGGACACTGCCACCATCATAAGTACGAACTGGTTGCCAAGCATCTGAATTTGGATCACATGATCATGGGGATGCTGCAAAGGTCGTAACTGTGAAAAACAATCATAACTCACTTTTTTCAGTGCCGTTGTAACTTTGAACGGTCACTAAATGAGCTATTGTAAGTCGAGGAATGCCTGTACAGAGTTCCATAAAATACAGCATTAAAACTAAAGCAGTCTCTATTTGTGGAGAATATGTTAAAATACGGTACTAAGAATATATCCATTATATCTTTTAACCATGCAAGAATTGCATCTGGCGTTTACTCCACTATAGAAGTATATTCTGTCTGAGAAGTCTAAATTTAAATATGAAATAAACTCACAGCTAAGAAACTCAAATCCTCTGAAAATCTGCTCTCTGCATAAAGCATGTAAAAAGAGATGTAAAAAGAAAGTATAAAGCATGGGAAAAAGCATAGAAAAAGCACAAGGCTTCGCATTTAAAGCATTTAAAGCTTCTAGCACAATTCCTTGCAGGCAGCAATATTTTACAAAGTGTAGCTTTCGGATACATGTTTCATTGTGATGAAAAAAGTAAGCGTAATGCTACCTTCTGCATGTTTACAAATATGTTATTTTTATTATTAAAGTGAAATGCCCTTTTCCAAATTTATTTTACATTACAGCAACACATTATTTAAACCTATTTTACTCATGATTCTGGGTAATTAAAAAGAAGACTTCAAGAACATTTGTGAAGACAAAATACATTAAACATTTCTATTGTTACAAAACTGTTAAAAATTGCCAACAATATTGGACTGTTTACAAAACAGCAATTATTGTGGTAGCGTGCATGCTCTCCTATGCTCAACTATTCCAGCATGTTTTAGCTGGGATGTCCACAATAACAAAATTTTATGAATTTGGTATTGGACTTCATTGAAGGAATATATACAGAAATTACCAAATAGCCCAACTTCCTACACAAGATGTTTTGGACCATACCATAATGACTTTTATGCTAACATCACCTTTTATCACATTTATCTAAGATTATTTCTCAACCATCTTACCATTTTAGCAACTGCAAAATCTACATTTGAGTATCCCAGTAACTTATCATTTAGCAGTATGGGATGATATTTGTCTAGTTAAGCAGTTTTGTCATTTTAGTTCTTTTAAGTATCTTAGATCTTTGTGTGTGTATGTGGGTGTGTTGTAGTACTTTTATTCTTTTTAATCAACTTTCTCTGATTCTGTGTAATTTGCTGAGAATATTTTTTTTTTACCTGTTTCTTGATCTATGTATCTGTTGGCATGGAAATGTGTTCAGTCTTGGTTATTGACCTCAATAAAGGTTATATCATGTCTTAAGGACAGCAGAGAGGCTGAACTAAGGACCAGATGATTTCGAAGTGAAGGCACTTCATCACTGTCATTTTTACTACACAACGCCTCTGAAAGAGTTTAAGGAAATATACCACAGCCTTCACTTCTGCCAGCCTTTAGATGCTGAGAACAAGGAACAAAGAACATTATGTAGAACTACTGCTTTGAGTCCTAAGCAGTATTTCTTCACTGCTATTTATGCAGAAGGAAAAAATAATAGTGGTTTGCACATACTATATGTCTCAGTCCAATCAATTTATTTGTTTGATCAAATGCAAAAACAATGAACTAATTCTTATGAGGGGGAGTTTCAGGGCCATCAAGTCACCTTTTTTCTTAAAAGCTTGTGCCAATCAACCCAGGAACCAGAAAGATGCAACAGTTCTAGAAAATGCAGAAACAAACCACCCACAGACTCCACAGACCTATGCCATTTCAAAGAAAAGATTTGCTTTACTGCACCTTTAGTTTATTTCTTTTTTTTTAAGTAAATGTTTCCCCTGTCCCGTTGTATCCAACTCTAGTAGGCAGTGTTCATCTCCAGTTCCTACTAAGGGAGCCAGCCTTGTCTGAAGACACTTACATGGTTATGTGGCTGGCAAGACTACATGCCGAGGTGCATGGACCCTTGTTCCCTAGTGGTACCTATTTATCTACTTGCATTTGCATGCTTTTGAACTGGTAGGTTGGCAGGAGCTGCAGCAAGAATGGGAGCTCATCCCAACATGGAATGCTTGGGTCTCCAACTGCCAACCTTCCAGTCGACAAGCATGCAGCATAACAGGACTCTGAGATGTTTATACTGTGGTGAAACAAGAAATGAATCAGCTTAGGAAGAGATAAAGAGATCCCACAAGTCTAAAGTTGAATTTGAAGTAAAGAAAAGACTGTGTGGAAATGCCCCAAGATGGTGGGAATATCCTTACTCTCCTCCCAACTTTGTCAGTCATGATCCTTGGTGCCCATCACAAGCCATCAAAACTTCCTTTTTTGTCTTGAGTTCTAGAGTCAGTGGGTATGAGAAACTAATTAATGTATCTACACAGATGCAGTCCTTGACACTTGCACAATACTCCTTATCACCATCTTCTTCTAACTGGATACTTTACTTCAGGCAAATTCCCTAACCACTTAATTCCTTTACTACTGCTTCAGTGTTTAAAGTAGAACATTTTCAACACAATTATTACTGGCTTGGAGTTTAAGGACATCTTCCGCAGTACTAAGGTATTAGGCTAATTCTGATCTATTTTCAGATCAGTAGATAAATATATCCTATGTATTATACACTACATTGAAAACTGAGAATCACTATTACACTTGAGCTAAATATGAATATATATACATCACTTGACTTAGTGTACTCAGCACTAGAGCCCATTATAAAACAAGGCAATGCTACTGTTTTATAAATCATCTGTGAAGTTAAATTAAGGAGTAGTACCTTGCTTGCTTATGGCTGCTTTGTAAGTAGATGACTCTGTTGAACTTTGATCTGATAACTTTTCCAGATTCATCTTTCACTGACAAGCCCCTTGTCTAAGTTAACAGTAATAATGGAAAATAGTTCAATGAAGGTATCAAAATAGTATTCTTTTTTACATCTGCTGTAAAAAAAGGTCAACAACATGTTAGGGATAATAAGAAATGTTACTGAAATAGAGATGCCGATATCAACTGCATCTGGAATATTGCGTGCAGCTTTGATACCCACACCTCAAAATAAATATAATGGAGTAAAGAAGGTGGTCAACTAAGATGATTAAGAGGTTGGAGCAATCCTATGAGAAAGGGAAGCAACATTTGAGGAAAGGAGGCTAAGAGGATATGTTTGAGTTTTACAAAATTATGCACAGTGTAGAGAGGGTATCAAGGAGAAACTATTTCCCCTTCCCAAAATACTAGAACCAGGGGTCACCGGATGAAATTGAATTTACCACAGGATATGGTATTGTGTGGCTTCAAAAAAGAGTTGATTCATGGAAGTCATAGGGATCAATGGCTGTTAGCCTTGATGGCAGTGAGGCTGCCTCTGAAGATCTTTCTTGTATAGTTTGCAAGAACAGACTGCTGGACTAGATGGGTCAGGGGTCTGATCCAGCAAGATACTGCTTACTGTATGTTCTTTGGGCAGCATTTGCTAATTTCAGCTTTACAGTTTGCAAATTCAGAATAGTGTTCTCACAGCTCATCACATATGGGTAAAATAATATATATATTTAAGCAGCCTAGAAAGAAATTTAAGGATGTGGGTGTCCTAAGAACCATAGCTATAATAAGTAATATTCCCATCCTTCCTTCCTAGAATTCCTGCCAGCTTCCCCCATTCACTTTGGTTGCGGGAAGCTTATGTGGAGAAAGTCAGTGGGCATATAAATTAGACAAACAAATAAAAAACAAACATACATACAAACAAACAAATAAATAAATACAACATGGACAAATTTACTTTTTATCTGACATTATTAGGTTATTATCTGGCAAATGCTAAATGGAAAATGCTTCCTACAAATAGTATATCATCTATTTAATGTCATTGCTGTCTCACCACAATTACTGTGTCCCCCAAAAGAATCCTCAGGAGCTGCCAACTGTCTAAAACTACTGTGTCGTGTCACAATGGTGGACCTAATTATAGTGATAGAATATGTGAACCCAAAGCGGATGCCCTTGTACCTCTGACGGAGTTTCAGTCTCTACGAGAAGACAGCAATTATGAAATTTTTGACAATTTTAAATAAGTGTTCCTGATGCAAAAATACAAAAGTCTTGCATCCTCAGGAATTTGTTGAGTCCTTGTTTGAAGCTGCTTTCATTTCAGTTAAGAGGAAGAACTAGATAGGAGTCACATGCAAACCTGCAGAAGGGACTTGATGAATGTTTACTCTTCCACGTATGAAAAATACACTTTTTTGGTTACAAAAACTAAAAATGCTTCCTACCTTAGTTGATAAAGTTCATGCCTTTTCACCATCAAAAATCTTGGAAACTTTGTCATTATATTTGTTTTTCTCTCTCCCGATAGAATTTTCTAATCAAGCAAGATCCACAAAATTGTGTTTGGCTTAGAAAACTATACAAATTCTGAGCTAACTTGTTTATTTTTAAAATAATCTGTTCCTAAAAATCCATTTCCAAACCGACTTCCTTACTTTACTAAAGAGAGACTTCTACTTTTAAATAGTATCAGACAATGCAGCTCAAAAATCTGTGCAAACCCCACAAAATATTCTCAAGTTCAAACAGACTGGATACAGAATAGGTTAGCATCCATTTCCTGAAATCATTTAAGAAAGACAGGAATTCTTTGACTGGTTTCCAGGGCTAAATGCATCCCTGCCACAAGAGGGCGCAGCAGCAGTACTTGATAAGAAGTGAAAAATTATATCCAACGCTAAAACTGAATATAATATAAAATAATATAAAATCTGCCTTGGTCTTTCAAAGGGAGTGGGATATGGACCATCTACTTGCATGGAGACATTTAAGAGGTTTGTATAGATATAAACTATCTACTAGTACTTATGTACTATCTCTTGCATAGGGGCATATAAAGACTATATTGCATTAACAGCCAAAATATTACTAATTATGATATATATTGTGCATATCGTCCAAGTAGATGACTAATTAAATGCATACAGTGGAACTTGGATTTTTGATTAGAAATAGATAGATAGATAGATAGATAGATAGATAGATAGATAGATAGATAGATAGATAGATAGATAGATTCAACAATCACCTTTTCCCAATCCTTCCCATCAGAAGTGGCCATTATTCAAACACCAGCAAAAATATCCCTGTATATATATTTACCTAGTTAGCAAATGCACAACACATTGGTACAAAATTACCTATCTTGCACTACAGAAGCACATTAGTTGGCAGAAAGCACCATCTATCTACCTATTAGAACAGCATTCACACAATAATCAGAATTTTTTAAAAAAAAAAAAAACCTCTAACCAATCCCATCTTAGGCTATATACAGTGAAAATACGACTGATCTGGTTAGTTTTTGGTGTCATATATTTCCAGAAGTTTGGGTTTAATTTTCTGTGAGGAAGCAGGTAATGGGAATAAAATCTGTACTACAGACATTAGGTATCTTCTTGGTTCACCTCTATCTTCAACAATCTGCTTTTCTGCATTCATAAACTGCACTCCCTGAATCAGAGTGTGTGTGAGAGAGAGAGTATGCATATGCATCTATTAAGACTCAGTCTATTTAGCATAAATACATGAATGAAATTTAAACTTAGGCTTCAGTATGTAGACATTGCCAAGTTATTTTATTTGTTTACTGGTTCCTATTTTCCTGCTATACCTTCTTCTGATCTATAACTGCTGTTCCAAAACTCTGATTCCTCTTAGTCAACCTGACTTGCTGAGAACAAACACAGGAAGAAGCTATTACCCACCTGCTTTGTTTATGAATGGATTTGGAGATCTACTGTTAGAACAAGAATGCTGGATTTTTAGGGAATTTAATCTGATACACTGGATTTCCAAACAATACTGAAATGGTACTTTTGATTGATTGACTGAGTGATTATGTGCTACCAAGTCAGTGTCAACTCTTAGCGATCACATTGACAGATTTTCTCCCTGATGATCTGTTCTTAACTTGGTCAGGTTGTCCAATGATGCACCAAAAAATGTTACTAATACAATTTGAATTGGTGTTTTACTTCCAGTAATTCAGTAATCCACAAAATTCATGCATCCCTAGGATATATCTACCATCTGATAAACTTACTAATTTCTGGAAAATATTTAAACATCAATTATGGTTACTACATTAATATGTTGGATTACATTTTTCAAAAAGAAGAAAAACAGATTACAACAATTAATTCTTCATTTTTCCATCTGTCTAGAAGAAAAGTATGTCCCAGATTCCATACTATGCAAAGATGCTTCAACTGGCCTTTGTTTATTTATTTACTTTTATGGGCAGGGGCAAAAACAATATATTTCAAGTAGCAAACCGGTTATATTTGGCTGATGTCCAAAATCAAAGCAGGGTTAGTATTTGGATTACCAGGAATTCTTACAGAAAATCCAAAAACATCTTGTGCAAAACAAATAGAAATCACTTCCATATGGAGCTCCATTTGAGTGAATCCTTACTTTTTTTTAGTTTCAGTATTGTTGATTTAAATGGGCCCTTGAAATATAAAATAATAACATTGAGTAATTTAATTTCAACTTTTGAGTGCGAATGGTTGGAAAACAATTTATTTTTCAAGAATAGAAATGAATTTCTTCTATGGTCAAATTTTAAAATGCCGTACAATTACAGTTACTTTCAACAATTTTTTTTCCCCATACAATGACTTACCATTGCTTTCCCCTGCGACAACAAAGCTCATTTGAAATGTAGAATAAAATGCTTTTGCATTTCTTTCTGTTTTTCCAACATGCATAATAAACAGAAGGGGAAATACATGTTATGGAAAATTAGTAAAATGTAAATAACTTAATTGTGTCAAAAAGAATGGCAGAAAAGCATCTAACATTATTTTAAAATGTGAAGAATTCATGATTTTTTATTTTCTAATTATCCAATGATCCTTATGCAGCTCTGCTCCTAAAAAAACATTTTTTGAACCTAAAAATTTTATGGTTATAATTTGGGCAGCCTTAAAGTTTTCAAAAGAATTACAAATCTCAAACTCCTGAGCATTATGAAATACAAAGTTACATATAATTTTATAAAAAAAATTCAGTTGCAAACAGTAACGAAGTTTAACAGCTGCAATTATATGTACAAACAAAGAGGTGTGTAGACATACAAACAGAGCCATCTCACTGGTCCTTCCAAGACAAGTAACACTAGGCAAAGTGAAGGAAACGAGTAAAAAATAATAATAATAAAAGAAATTAAAGCTTAAGATAAAAAAAAGAAAAAAAGTTATACCTAATCTAGTTTACACCAATATCAAATCTTATAGGAAGGATCTGCAACCTTGACAACTTTAAGACTTGTGGACTTCAGCTCCCAGAATTCCTCAGCCAGTTATGCTATGCTGGCTGAGGAATTCTGGGAGCTGAAGTCCACAAGTCTTAAAGTTGTCAAGGTTGCAGACCCCTGCCTTATAGCAAAGCAATAGCAGTTAGATTTATATAGCATTTCATAATGCTTTACAATCCCTCTCTAAGTGGTTTACAATGTCAGCATATTGCCCCCAACAATCTGGGTCCTCATTTTACCGACCTCAGAAGGATGGAAGGCTGACTCAACCTTGAGCACGTCAGGATTGAACTGCTGGCAGTCTGCAGAATTCTAACCACTGTGCTACCACAGCTCTTATAGTTCCTATATCTTTCTGTTCTTCCAAACCATCCTTGGTTCCACTTGGTTCCATATTAATACAGTACACCACCTCATATAATGCCTTTTCTTCTTCCTCTCTCCTCTTTCTTTTTGAGGATCTGATCAACTCCACTGGGACTGGACATTTTTCAGTCTTCCCCTACTTCTCAACCTAGCTCTTCCTTCATATACTTGTTTTCAGTCATTCCTCACTCTTATCTCTATATGACCATACTTATTTTGATCTGATCTCTCACTTTTTATTCAATTCATATTTAGTTCTCATCAACTCATCCCTGTTTCTTCATGTTTTGCCACTTAAATAACCCATTTCCACTACAGTAGTACTCAACTGCTTTGAAACTCGTCAAATTTGATACTCAATGCATTTTGAGGTGAAAATTTTGTCTTGGTACTCATTGTTTGTTTGGTACTCAATGCACAAGCTAGAATTTGTCAGTGTTGGCTGCCTTGTGACTCACTACATTATTCCTTATGGGAAAAATTTGTTTGGTACTCATCGTTTTTTGTACTCATTGCGCTTTCCAGAACCAATTAACAATGAATACCAAGGTACTACTGTACATTCAACTTTTCTGTTTCTCCTCTCATACACAACTCTAATTTTCATAGAGCAAAGTTAGCCAAAACATGCTTTTACACAATCATTTTTGCTTCTTTTGACAAACATTCATCACTTGGAACAAATTGTATATTACCAACCACTCTTCTATGCCCATCTTTCTCCAATCATTGTCCCTATCTTTAGAAACCATTCTATTAAGGTATGCAAATTCACCTACTTGGTCTAGTTTTTACCAGGTATATATAACTTCTAACTGTCCATTTCATTTTTCCTGTCAAATATATTTACCTTGGTTTTTGATTCTTTAATTTTCAAATCTATATTCCCCTCTACATTTTACATTGTATCTAATAGTTTCTGAAAATCATTTAGGTTTCAACATCATCTGCATAGAAAAGTACATATGCATTCATATCCCCAACCAGCACATCTAAAATTCATTATAAGCATTACTTATACATTTATTCATAAATATGTTGAACAACCAAGAGAGCATTACAGATCTTTGTCTTACTGTCTGATCAATGCAATTTTTAAGCATTCCATTAATTCTCACACATGTTTTATTTCTCTCATATACTTTCATCTCATTCTGCAAGCACTTTCAATTCCACGTCCCATAATTCAGGTAATATTAATTTGATAATACTCTTTCTCTGAATCAACAAATATAGAATAAAATTTCTGTCTCCCATTGAAACATTTCTCATTGTCCAAAGTCTACACTGCCTGCCCTCTGTCCCCAATAAAACCATGCTGTTATTCCCATATTTTTCATTGCTCTCCAATGCTTCTATTCATTCTGGTTACTAACCTTGAATGAAGTCAATTTGCACTGCTATTATTACACCATCATCATGATCATATATCCTTTGTTCTTCAATATAGGATTTATATAGAGAACAGACTGGCTATTTCTGTCTGTCTGGAGTGTATTGCAATTTGGTCCAACCTGCTATTCTATTTACAGAGGAAGTCAAGATCAGCAGACGCTCCCTACCAGAAGTGAGGGAGTGACCTTAAAAGGTCACTTCCTTTTTAGTCAAAGCTCAGTGCTAGTGCCCAGTTAACCATGGATAGTTTCCTGAAGCTCTACAAAAAGAAGTTCTAAAAAAAATCTGGTAGAGATATAGGATAGAAGAGTGATGGGGTGGGATCAGATTCCTTTCAAACCTCTTACAGAAACTTCTTTCATTGTGGAATAAAGTTGCAAATCATCCTTCACATCATAGAGTTCATTTCCCAGAGTGCAAAGGGTTTGGGGAGAAGCTCTAAAAGAACCTCTAAGAGTTGTGAAAAGTGTTTTTAAGAGAAAGAAGGAAAAAAGATGCTGTTGCAACTCTATAAAAAAGAAATCAGCGCTTTAAAAAATAGTGAGCATTTCTTTCTTTGACTACGAAGGATGGGAACAAAGAATTACTTTTTTTCTTTTATTCTTAAGCAGAGGAAACTTCCAGAGTTGAGTTGTAGATGGAGAGGATAAATGCCTCGTGGAGGGCTCAGAAGGATGTTCCCCAGAAACCTTCATCTTCTCTAGCAGCATTGTTCTACTTGCCACCATGGTCCTTCAAGTCCTATAATTCTCTAGTCCTCTAGACCAGTGGTTCTCAACCTTTTTAATGCCACGACCCCCAACTGGTCATAAGTCGAGGACTATTCAACCGGTCGTAAGTCGAGGACTAATCGACTGGTGCAGCACCGTTTGCAGACTGGGACTTTTGGCAGGCTCAGCAGGGCAGAGACAGCCTGGACAATTCCTATTGGCTTTTGAAAGCCAATAGAATTAGACTCTATTCAAGAGAGTCTATTCTATTGGCTTTCAAAAGCCAATAGAATAAAAGGGAGTAGCACAGCTAAGGAAAAGGGGGAAAAAATGGCAGACTGCATTGTTTGGCGACCCCTGTGAAATGGTCGTTCGACCCCAAATGGGGTCCCGACCCACAGATTGAGAACCACTGCTCTAGACAAATAGCTTTGGGGGGAATAAAGTTTAGGACTGCTATATTATACAATTAATCAGTGGAACAACCTGCCTCCAGAAACTGCGAATGCTCCAACACTGGAAGTTTTTAAGAAGAGACTGGACAGCCATTTGTCTGAAATGGTATTTCAATGAGATTTTTCCCTTTCAAGGAATTTGCTTTCAATATTACAATTAACCATATTTGAAAATCACTGTACTTTGGAAAATTAAATTGGCTGGGATCATACAATGTATTATGTTAATAACCTGATTTATACAAAATACTAAGCTAAAACCAAAGACATAACATTAGATAAAGCAACAGAAGAAACAATTCAGATTTGTAGAAAATGAGGGAAATGTTCCTGCCAGCTGTTTAAGCTGTCTTCAGAGTTCTTAGGATGGTCTGTAGGAAATATAGACTAACAAAGATTTGACCAGTCTCAAAACTGAATTTCATTAATGGAAATATGGCGTATTGGTCCCTTAAGGTAGATTGAACGGAAATATTAAACCAAATAAACTTGCAGGTATAAGAAAAGAGGTGTCTCTTCCTTATCTAATTACGTTTAATGAGGAATATTTATGAATGTTGCAATAAATGCTTGTTCACCAAATGATGCTTTGATCTGTCTTCTTTGTCTATACCAGTGTTTCCCAAACTTGACAATTTTAAGGCATGAGGACTTCAACTCCCAGAATTCCACAGCCAGCAACGCTGGCTGTGGAATTCTGGGAGTTGAAGTCCACATGCCTTAAAATTGTCAAGTTTGGGAAACACTG
This sequence comes from Crotalus tigris, assembly GCF_016545835.1. NCBI lineage: Eukaryota > Metazoa > Chordata > Lepidosauria > Squamata > Viperidae > Crotalus > Crotalus tigris. The sequence goes on from NW_024096731.1 coordinate 1,503,664, forward strand.
GTCTATACTATAAACTATACTTAGCAGGTGGGGAAAATACCATGATCACTGCTATATCTGTTACTCCTGTGTTACAGCTGGAGTAAACAAACTGAACCAAGCTGAACCTGCATTATTTTAAATTTGCATATTTTGCCCAATTAAGTTAGATTATGTACTGATGGAGACTAGAGTATAATGAAAGTGTAAGCTATGAATCAAAAAATTTGTGGTTCCAATTCAAGATATGAATTTACTCAATAGCATTCGGGAGATAGCTGTAAGTCCTCCAGTCTAATACACTGCTATAGTATATGAAATAACACTCTGTTATGGAGTGCAATGCTGAAGAAATGCTAAGTCTGAGTATAGAATTCAAAGGGATTGCACTGACATAAAGTAACCTTCAGTAGTAGTTGAGCTAAGAACATATTCACACAGGAACTAAGATTGGTCAGTTCTTGATGACTGATTATCTACTTAGACTGAAAGTCCTTAGAATGATCATTACTGCCAGTAGCAGTTAATTCTTATTCATGATAAAACTCACTGTGGTCATTAATGGATTAAGATACAGTTGTGAATAGATTTTCACCTGAAGTACTTCTACCACAGAACTGGTGGAACCCCATTAAGAAAATCTAAATACATTTACATTGCATTACATTACATTGTTGTTCTCACTACAGGGCTAATGCCATGGATAAGTATCACTGCTTTTAAATCTATAGGAATTTACTGGATTACCAGAAAAGAAAATTGGAGAGACACTTCTTTTACTTGTATTATTATAATAAGAATATTCTATTTCACTCGTTCACACATGTTAATGTATTGAGACTGAAACCAAAAGTTTTCTGCTCCATGATCATAATAAAAGCTTTTGATTTTTTTGAAACTTAATAAGAGCCTCATATTAGAATTAATTGATGAGTCAACAGTTTCTTCCGTGGTCAATTAAACATTGTAAGTTAAATAATACTGGGCATGGCTAAAGGCATGTGAATATTTTAAATAACTTTTAGTAAATAAAAGCTACTACTGATTGCTTCAAAGAAAGCTAATTGTTCATAATTTTAAAAGTCCTGGTTGTTTTGGCATAATAGTCAAAACAGATTTAAAATGGAGAAATATTCCTTGTATGCAGAGAATCATTGGTTAAAGTTGGTTCTTGTTCTTTAAAATTGGTTCACATAGTTTAATCAAAGTTCAGTTGATCAAACTACAAATTAATCTCATTAAATATTACATCCCAGTGCACACTGATCTAGTTTTATAAAAGGCTTAATGAGAATTTGGTGTGTAACAGACTCTGGAAAAATATTTTAAAGATGACTTCAGGTAGGACATGCTGAATAAAGCCAACACTGATTAACTTGTGTTGAACAATTCACAGATCTGATTCAATCAAATCCACACACGCAAAAAAAAATAAATTTCATTGTCTAGCCTCTACTCCCTCTACTACTTTATATATTACAATTTTTGTATTACTCTGAATTTTGGAAAATAAAAAAATAAACAGTACAATGCTTACATGAATCCCTCCCCCAATTAAACTGATAATGCAAGAAGAAATTGAGATACTGCCCAGTTCTCATATTAAAACAATTATAAAACAGGTGTTTAACCATGTTGTAATTTCATGAAGTATTGACATAAATTAATATTGCTATTTGAAAAGTCCAAAGCCCCCAACATTGTCATTTTTAGACGGTACTAGAGTCTCATCTTTCTTCCACCCTACTCTTGTTTGAAATTGTAGTAGTCATGGATATCAGAATAGAATAAAACAATATTCTCAAAATGGAGAGAGTAACATAATAACTCAAAAGATTTATTCTTGTTCAAGCACTCTGCTTTCTGGATACATTGAGTCATAATTTTCCAACGAATTATTTTGTCTACACACATACTTTTTTTGTTGCCTGTTTGTTTTTAAGAAAATCGATTAAAATTAATTTTAAAATTAAAATTACTCCCCTCCCGCCCCCCAAAAATACCTGGAAAGACTTTTGTACTGGGAATTAAATATCAAAGAGAGCAATAAAGACCAGAACATGCAGCTCCATATAACTTTCTCCAGACTATAATATTTTTTTTTACCTTCGTCTCTTTTGCGTTTGTTGCTTTCAGCGCTGGGAGACGTAATTCCCAGAATTCCACTAATAGAGTAGGAGGAGCCTGCTGAGTCTGTGCTTACTGAAGACACCTGCGTCACAGAGCCTGTGGAGGCTGTAATTAGAAACAAATTAATCAATAAACAAGTCACTATAAAAAGTATGCAAGCTTCAACATCCTGCAATCATCTCTTTAATGAAATTTAAGGAGGGAAAGGGAAGTATCTGTGTGTGTGTGTGTGTGTGTGTGTGTGTGTGTGTGTGTGTGTGTGTGTGAGAGAGAGAGAGAGAGAGAGAGAGAGACTGTTTATGGTCACTCAAATGTCAGTTTCCTATCCAGTCTCTGTTAACAGTTCTAGATAGTGTAAATGGGTACACGCTTTTATGGGCACTGCAAAAATAATTCATTTTATCAGCGGCTGAAAAATCTGGAATTTTGCTCCTGGACGATGTCAAATAGAGAAAGAAGGCCTTGGAACAAATGATGGAAAACTTAGATTTAGTATTTTGGACCATTTATGATGTAGTAGTTAGTTTATAAAGGTTCAAAATATTTCCTAAGCATCATAACATATATCATACCATACAACCACCTTCTAACTTAGAGTAGTGGAAAATTGTAATGGGAAATTGTTTCCTAAAAGCAGACCATGAGGTTATGGCTAAGTCAAATTATGAATCCAAGTTATGAATTTTCAGCTCGCTTTTAACTTATGCCCTCCTCTAGCTCACAAAAAAATGATAATTGTAATTTTTTTCCCCAGGAGAGCATATACAAGGCCATTTGCTTGCAATAAATTAGTCTGAAAAGGAATGTAGTTAGAGCTTGGGGCAACATAATAACACACAATAATAAAGGATTTAAACTTAATTTTCAGTCTAGATGTTGACTAAGATAGACCAAAGGAAACTACTTCTAGGATACTTGCAGTCTAATGAGAAAGAGGGTTGTAGTAACAATTGTTGCTGCCTTTGCATTTTATGTTTAGAATAAAAGAAAATGACGCTCTGGGTCTTGTGTATAACAGAATCTCTTGGTCTGCAAACAGCATTTCTAACTAATGCAAAATATATATAAATAACTAACATTATTTTGCCCTTCAATAATACCCAAAATCTTCCCTGCTGGAATAGACAACTCAGTCTGCCAAATGATACAACTGGCTTGGTTCACTACTGAGATAATTTGATTTGGTTGGAAATCTTGGAGCAAAATACACACTGAAATTGGAATTAAGTATGCAGAGTGCATATCGATGCCATCCATTGTTGGTTTTATGGCTAATAAAGATCCAGTTTAATTTATTTAAGAGGTTATATGTATTCTATGTAATTAGACTTCACAAATTCAGAAGTCAAACACGATACAAAAATCAGGAACCTTGGTTAAGTGATTTCTCTGCCTGCTCTATTCCCCTCTAAGCATATTCACAAAAAGCATCACCTACAACATTCAGTAGCTTCCCTTCTAGAGAAGCCTTAGAGCAGGGGAGTCAAACTGCTGGCCTGCAGGCCAGTTGCATCATGCAGAGGCTGTGCCCAGCTCCAGCAATGCAAAAAAAGTTGCGATATGTTGCAGCACATCATGTGACGCGGCAAGTTGGACACCCGTGCCTTAGAGAGGTTCAGCAAAGGAGGCAGAAAGGGCACATCAGATGGATTAGACTGCTTTCTGCTGAAGGCATGGAGTGGTGAAACACACATTTATTTAATTTTTAAATATTACTTATTTAAATAATTTGCATGTCTATCCAACCTGAACAATGTGACTTTAGGCCAGGGGTCTTCAAACTTGGCCCTTTTATGACTTGTGGACTTCAACTCCCAGAATTCCTCAGCCAGGCAGGCTGGATGAGGAATTCTGGGAGTTGAAGTCCAAAAGTCATAAAAGGGCCAAGTTTGAAGACCTCTGCTTTAGGCAGCTTACAGAAACATCCAAAAACAATATGTCTGATAAAGTCATTAACAGGCAATTTAGCTCATATTCATACCCTCTCCTGTTGGGCACTACTCCTTCCAACCCCCAAACTCAAAAGGGAACACATGAAGGGCATGAATAGGCTATCACTGCAGTGTAGGATATTCACGAAAGACCCTAAAACTGAACTGAAGTGAGAGGGACAATTACAAATTAATAGATAGAGAATTTCTTCTGTACGTACCCATCCATATCTTGAGCTGAAATAACTGGAATTAAATCCATTCAGTCTCAAGTAAAATCAAGCAGAATGAATTTCCCTTTGACCTGTTTCAAAGCTCTATATTTAAAACAATGCATGCAATTTAATAAACTTGTTTTTAATAATCCAAATAAAATTTACTAAAATTCATTTCTCTCAAAAGTTTCACAGAGGGAATTTTTGTAAAATTAAGGTGTCTGTAGTAATCTATTTTAAAAATGAGTTCAGTTGAAGTATTTTGATTCCTCTTTGGTTCTTCAGCAAGAGCATATCGGCTTGAATATATTATGTTAGTAACTTTAAATTAGCTGAATTTATTTTAAGCATTTCTTTTTCTGTGTTAGAGTCCCTGCCAAAAAAACCCCACTATAAAGTCTATTACTTTTCAATGACTAGCATTTGATGGCATGCATCTGAATTAGGTAAAAAGAGAGAGAGCGAGAGAGCAAAATAAAGTTTTCAAAGTTTTGCTACCTCTTCACTCAAAATTGCAAGTGCACAAAGAATTATGGAAGTCTTGGTTGAAAGAAGAAAAAAACACATTCAAAACTACTTACTGACTAATGATGCAGAAAATGTTATGAAGAACTATCCTTTTCTTGATTTATTACTTTAATTATCTGACATTCTATAGACCCCCATTAGTAGGATGGGTTTTTTTTTTTTTTGGTTTAGATTTCAATTTTCTGTCTCATGGTGAAAGCTATTTATCATAATAATCAGTAAAATTCAAAACCTTTTAGCAGTATTTATAAAATTCATTTACCACGTTCAGCCCTTGGAGAATGATAAAGAAGGTGCATTAGTACGTGTGCTGAACTGTTTTATGCAGAATTTTCTGGCCATAAGAGTGATTAAAAGTTCCTTAGAATGAATACATACACACCACATACACGCACAATTTCCATTACCTATGCTATGACTTGAGGCTGGGACTTGCTGGTTAGGTGGTTGCTGCACTTTTGTCCGAATAATCCTGCATAATAGACAAATTCCTACTTACAATTATATAAATAACAACAGAGAACAAATTATTGATGCAACATAATTAACAATAATGAATGTCCAAGCAAATTATTCCAGTTCATTACTAGGGTATATCCCAGAGAACTTTATAGTGAACGTCTGAAAATTTTGCTGAAAGAGAGTTTAAAAAAGAGATGATATTCACAAAATTAATCTTGTACTGAACACATTCTCAGAAAGATAGCAACATTCAGAAAGGTTTGGACAGTCAGAATAATGTACGTATTATTACCCCATCAAGAGGGGCTGAAAGAGTGACAATTTAGTAAGTGGACCAACATCAAATAAAGCAGGGGTCTTCAAACTTGGCCCTTTTATGACTTGTGGACTTCAACTCCCAGAATTCCTCAGCCAGCCATGCTGGCTGAGGAATTCTGGGAGCTGAAGTCCACAAGTCATAAAAGGGCCAAGTTTGAAGACCCCTGAAATAAATTATAAACAATAATTTGATTTCAACAATCAATACCTCCATTCCCGCAAATGTTCTCCCTCCATCCTTGATCCAAAAAAGAAAGCTGTATTTAAATCTCATAGATATTAATCAGATTTCAACTAATTATTATTACCACTAATAATCACCATGCCTTTGGCTTCGTGAAACTTAATTATGACTAATTTTATCAAGACTAAGGCAACTGAAATTATTGAATTAGATTTATTAATCTAAAATTAAGACAAAGGAAGCAGGGCCATCCATAGAGAAGGGGTCAAAATCTGCAAGATGACAGGTCCACTGTGATCCAAGTACAGTCTCTTTTGTCCATGGGTGCAACTTTGCTACAATTGTCACCTTGCATATTTTGAGCAGCCCTGCAGATATTGGTGAAGGGAACCCTTATTATCATTAACCAGGTACTTGGTTTTGATTTCCTTGCTTCTGGCCCCATTGACTGGTCACAAAAATGCCCCAAACATTAACATTATTTCAAATAAAGATTTTTATGCCATTTATTTAAACCTAGTCCTAGACTATTCCTACATTCAACAAATGTATGTTAACCAGCACAAACTATAACTTGAATTATTGACACATTTGCAACAATAAGTATACATTTTTTTTAAAAAAAAAGTATTGGTTTAATGTATATTTGGATGGGGAAAATACTATTGTGGAATAAATCAGGACATCTACTCTAGGACATCTACAGAGTAAGTAGATGTAGTAAGAAGAGCTAAAACAAGAGATCTACAGTATATGTAAATGGTGAGCTTGTCACTGATTTCAATAAGAACAAACTAATATACTAATATTGACTACCTGAAGTGCTGCCTTCCTAGGTATAAACTTACCCAGTTATCTAGATCAGAAGAAGGCCTGAAGAAGTTGTCATTGCTGCCAGAACTTCTCATAAAAGAAAAGAGCCTTTTCATTTATGCAGCTTCCAATTTAGGGAGGTGCATTTCACCACCCCTTCCACCATCCTAGTTGCTAACTGATTGTAATTTTATTGTCTCTAAGGTTGAAGTTTTTATAAGTGTTTATATAAGCAGATAGCCATGATACAAATTCAACATTTTAAATGAATAAAGTTGTCACTCTACTAACCTTATATTAATTGCCATAATTCTATACATTCTATACAATTCTATTCTATAGCATACTATTCTATTCTACACATCCATGCATATAATATGTATGTGCTCCAGTTTAATTTATTCTTATTTGTTAATTTTTTTAGACTTAGAATATTCAAAAATATAATCCCCTTTTATATACAACCCAGAAAACAGCCAAAGAAATGTTAGGCTGATCCTGTAACTCAATTTGAAATTTTAACTGGAAACAGTTTACAATACAGTATGTCTAAGCTTTCATCCTGAAATAGATGATGGGATGATAATCATGAGGATCATGAGGATATCAATATTTTAATAAAGTAATTGAAAAATTATTACGACAAATTATCTATTTTCCCAGGTTTGCACGATTCACCAGTCTATGAACAACAATGATTATGTGCTTTTTTTAGCAGAGGACCCACATAAGTTTATTTTCCCAAATATATAGTTTAAAGCTATGTATTTAAAACAAAATCTAGAAGCAAGTTTTTCATTTAGCGTTATGCAGTAATTGTTTGCCAAGCAAACTATTCTTGAAAAGGCTCATGGATGGTGAATTCATGCTTAGTAGTTTTAACACCTTATGGAAAAAATAGTGGGGAATTAAGTCACAAACTAAGCCATGATTCAACTTGTTAAAATCCCTCAGACTTTTCTTAACCTGTAATAAGGATAATATAGAACAATGTCACAATAAGTAAGTATATAATAAACCTACAAAAATAGATTTTTTAATAGTGCTAAGTTTGGGTAAAGGAAAATATCTGAGGGGTCCTCTGTGCTCTCTGAGTTTGGTTGTTTTCTTGAAGACATGTCATTATATCATCAGTGTATCATTAGCACTGATGATGTTACCTAATTTGGGTAATGAAAACAAGAAAACAACCAAGCTCAGAAAGCACCAAGGACCCTTTGGTGTTTAATTTCTTTATTGAAAGTTTAACATTACACAACTTTTTACAGACTACCTCACATTCACAAGCATACTTGGACACCATCCTAATTTCAAACCATCCAGTTCTCCAATTCTTACGATTTAAAAAAAAAACCACAATCATTCCACTAAATGACCTTATGGATATTCAGATATATAGGCAATTTCTGGTGAATGTTCAGAGATACAGTACATAAGATGAACTCACACAGAGTGAGAAATGACTGGATAAATAAGCCTCTATATTCTGTGATCTTGCATAAGTCATTGATAACACTCTGCCCACTCTCTTGCCAATCTACACATCCATGCCCAGATGAGGGTAAAAATAGAACAAAAAACAATAAAGGCACTAAAGCTAGAGGACAGCCATTTCATGCCTGGTTTCCAGACTTCAATTTCCAACCACAATGTCCAGCTCCACAAAGCCCATTGATCCAAAATCAAACAACAATATTATTGTTCAGATGGTATATGAATTGTCTGTGACCTTTGTCCATTTATTTATGTCCCTCCACTTATCAAGTCCGAACTATAAAGCATTCATTCGCTAGAGGTGATTTCAAGATTAGTTGCCATCCAGAAAACATTTCTTTTCCTTTCCTCACTAAACCAAGAATATAAGCAATGCCTGCAATGTGTTTTATCAAAACAACTGGAATAAAATCAGGATCCTGCTGTGAATACGCAAACCCAGAGGAAAGAACTGAAAAGCAATCAACTTACTTACAACACTATGATTCCAGGTATATGACTTAGACGATGCCTTTGATTTTATTGGGTTTTAACTGCCACACGATATATGAAATCAATGTTAAGATTAGCTACTCATGAACACAGTTATCTTTAATTAGAGCAGGGGTGTCAAACTGCCGGCCATGGGCCAGTTGCATTATATGGAGAATGCGCCCACCCCAGCTCAGGCAATGCAAAAAACGTCGCGATACGTCACGACACACCACGTGACGTGGAGAGCTTGACACCTATGAATTAGGTGGGCCTGAAAGTTTCTGTGAGCTATGGAAATTCTCTTCCTCCCATCTGACCTTAAAGAACCCTTTCCTTGCTGTTCTGACTGATCCCTCACCTCTTTAGAGCAGATCTGTAGGAGGGAAAACATTTCAGAAAAATAATTGGTGAAAATCACTTTTCCCCCTTTGATACTTCATCAGCATTCATATACCTGGTTCCCAGACACTGATCTTTAAAGATATATGATCCAACTGTATACAGTATTTACACTATATAATTTGCAAACATGGATGTGATGCCGTTTGTTCCTGGTACCTAGTTCTGGATGGGATTGCACTGTTCCTGGACTTGCAACTCCCACTCAAAAAGCAGGTGGCAATCATGGCCAGGAAAGCCTTTGTGCAACTTCATCTTATGTACCAGTTCCTTCTTTCCTGAATCAGGAGTTCCTGCCCTACATCACTCAAATCCTGATCATCTCATACTTGGACTATTGCAATGCATTCTACAAGGGGCTACCTTTAAAGAGAATTAGGAAGTTACAACTGGTGCAGAATGAAGCCACATAGGCATTTCTTGGGTCCCCTAGGACAGAGCTCCCCAACATTTCTGGATAGGTGGCCCGGAGGGGAAAGGAGGAGCAGAGAAATGTGTGCACACATGCCCCCGTGTGCGCATTCACAAACGGGCTGCTAACACCTGCATGGCAGCGCTAGTGTGAGTGGGGGGATGCACACCAGCCATTCCTGTGGCCCAGTGGCCAACAGACTGAGGCCCAGTACCAGGCCATGGCCTATAGGTTGGGAACCCCTGCCCTAGGGTGGCCCATTTTAGACCGTTCTTGTGTGAACTGCACTGGTTGCCAGTTTGCTTCCCAGTCCAATTCAAGGTGTTGACTCTTACCTTTATAGTGTTTCATGGCATGGGTCCAGGTTATCTGATGTGCCATCTCACCCCCTGTGGGACTGGCCTGCCCCACCCGGGCCAGCAGAAGGGTCATGCTGCAGATTCCATCAGTCAAGGAATTTTGGTGGGCAGGGTCCAGGAAGAGTTTTTCTGCTGTGGCTCCCACCCTCTGGAACATCATGTTCCTTGAGGTAAGATTCACAGCTTTTGGCTTTCCAAAAGGATCCAAAGACATCAATCTGCCAACTGGTTTGGGGCACCGATGGGGTTGGGTGATTCTGGAGGTGGTTAATGGACTAAGATAAAATTCCATCTCCTCCCTGTGTTATTCTTGCTCCCTTTCCTCCCATCTTTATTAATTTTTAACTCAAAGTTAGGGTTAATATTTGTTGTTTTAATCTTTTAAATATTTTATCTTATTGTTTTGTATTGATTGTAAACCGTCTAGAGTTGCCTCGCGAATTGTCTCTGTGTGAGATGAAATTTAAATTTAGTAAATAATAAGTAAGAAAAATAATAAGAAAGGCAAAAAAAAAAAGAATAGTGGATAGTGGTGATATCTGGAGGCAGCAAGAGAAGAGAAGGAATTGGAGAAGATAACAAGATGCAAGTCCTGCAAATAAAAATAGAACAAATTTGGCAAAAGAAAGCAGAGATGGTACCAATAGTAATAGGGGGCATGGGTCCAACTTCAAAATAACTAGAGCACCACTTGAACACCATCAGTATTGACAAAATCACCATCAGTCAATTGTAAAAGGCAGTTTTACTCTGAATAGCTTACATCATGCAACAATATCTTTAACACCATCAAACATCCACCTCTGCCTATCCCAAGTCAAACTCAAAAGGGGGACAAAAGTGCCCAAAACATCTGGCTGACTGTGCAAATAATAATAATAATAATAATAATAATAATAATAATAATAATAATAATAATAGTAATAATAATAATTAGAGAAAGTCATAGAAAATGATAAAATTAAACTGCTCTGGGACTTCAGAATTCAAACAGACAAGCACCTGCAACATAACACCCTGGACTTAACAATTGTCAATAAGAAAGACAAAAAAGTCTGGGTGGTGGATGTGGCAGTGCCTGGAGAAAGCAGAATAGACGGGAAAGAACTGGAGAAGATAACAACATACAAATAGAAACAGAAAAACTGTGGCAAAAGCAAGCAAGGGTAGTACCAATAGTCATAGGCGCCTTGGGTGCAATCCCAAAACAACTGGAGCACCACTTGAACACCATTGGCATTGACAAATTCGCTATTAGTCAATTGCAAAAGGCGGCCTTATTAGGAACTGCTTCCATCCTGCGATGATATCTGTAATACCATCAAACATTCACATCTGCCTATCCCGGGTCCTGGGTAAGGACTCGATAGGTAGACAAAATGCCAAATCCAGTCTGAACATCTGGCTGACTGTGCGATGATCAATAATAATAATAATAATAATAATATGGGTGCAGAGAACATATCTGGAACAATGTCCACTGTGCAAGCTAAGCAGATCAAGTTCTATAATTTGCCTGGATCACACAGCAGCCATAACCATCACTTTGTATGCATTGATCCATAATAAAACCATGTGTCTATAAAAAGAATAAATATTTATCTTTTCTTCATTGTCTTGTTATTTTATACTCCCCGTTCAATGCCTATCACTTTTTTTTTAGATTTCTTTTAGTTTTAGATTACAAAATACTTGCAGCAGAGATTTCTCTAATTCAAAAATAAAGATATCTTCAAATGCAACTCAGTTCCTGGGGACAACATAGATTTATTCTATAAAAGGGAAAAGGAGTAGTGAAGGAGAAGAATATAAAATCAATTACTTAAAGCACCTGGTGTAAATTAAAATTAAGATAACTCTTATATCAGCATGAGATCTTTATAAACAAGAGAAGGAATTTGTTGCTTGAAATGTTTTTTTGTTAACAGCTTCCATAAAGGCCAGGTAACAGAATGAAAAGCATTTATGATTTCTTTAAAATTAGCCTCATTGAATTCAGCAAAAAATTCTGTGTAGTTATATACTACATTCTTCATAAAAGTGGCATGACTATTGCTGAACACAGAGCTAGTTCCTTGATTTGTAGTGAGTGTAAGACACAAATGTTTTTTTAAGACAACACGAACTGAAGTGAATTAATCAAAGGCCAAGAATATTTGAACTTCTTCCAATTACATCATATTGATATTAATATGACTAAGCTAGTTTTAGCTCATGAACATTTTTAATTAGATTGTAGGTCAAAGCTGTTAATTTACCTTTCAGTCTTACCTAAGTATATCTTACAATGTTATTTGATTTGGTGATATAAAATTTCCTAAATAATAATATATAGGTCGGATAGCAACAATGTTATTGATTTGTGTAGCTGGTCACTGCAGAACCATTTCTTTGGCCCATAATAATCCTATAATATTTGTAGCAGAAAAGAAAGTAAATCTAATAACTGGTTCAAAATTCATCAAAAATGCAGATAGCTAGAATTTCTATTTTAGCCGCTATGATTAATTATTGTGCTTTCACTTCATTTAGAAAAGAAATCAACTTTAATGTTTTAATAGCACTTCAAATAATCATTCCCCTCACAAAAAAGCTGATTGCACATATTTTTCATTAAAATTAATGAAATATGTTAAGTTGCAGGTATCCTTCTTAATTTTAATCCAAATTTAAACAAATGTTCTTCATATTATAAATATACATGAAGCCATGTAATTTAACTGCAAAATACTTAGTTGTTTAAATACAATTTGACAGTCCACTGAAAAATTGACATTCTTCATTTTAGTACAGTGAACATTTTTCTTAATCTCTTATGATTGTGAATATTTTACTATTAAAATGCTAAATGTTTTGTGGCATTCCCAAAATGTTTGGATCTATAAACAGAAATATAACATTTGCATAAAACTTTGTTTCATGTTGATTTGTACAAATGGAATTATATTATTAATTAATATTGAAAATATAAACATGAGATTAATAGAAATTATTAGGGCTATGCAGTAATTCAGAAAAATCTGGAAAGGGGCAGTGAACACAACGATGTACAACTTGAGCAGCTGTGCCTTTTCCTGGGACCATGTAGTTGGCCTCTGCAGCTGTTTTAAACAGTTGAAAACAGCTACGATATATTCATTTCTAGAACATTCCAAGGCACCTTTCTGGAATCAAAGCTAAATCATGACAAAGTCCTTGAATGTTACTCTTGTTATATACTGTTGTTTTATATATGTTTGTGTGTGTGCGTGCATGTATAACAACAGTAACAATCATGCTTAACAGTAATCAATATATAGCATGCCTAAAAAGTCTGCCTGATGGACATGGTAAGATTCTTTGGTATCATATTAAGGTTTTATTTCTGGCCATAATAAAAGTGACTAGGATAAAGATAGAAATTTCTATTATATTATATTTACTACAGTATATGTTTGCCTTTTGCAAGGCCCTGGGTTGGAGTCTGTAAAATACATTTGTTGAAGTTTTTCTATTTATATCTGTATTGATATTTTTTTAAAGAAAAAAATCTCAGCTGCCAATTTATTTTGTAGTTTCTGTTTTTTTTGTTTTTTTGTTTTTTTTTGATGTTGTTAGCCACCCAGAATCACTTCTTTGAGATGGGTAGCCATTAAATTGAACGAATACATATCAATAAATACATAAATAAGTTTGACTTACTTACTATAACATTTTATTTATTTATTTAATTTTATTTATATGCCGCCCAATCACTCAGGGGCGGCGTACAAAATTAAAACAATCATCTAACAATAATACAATAAAATAATACAATCATACCGCAAGTCCGATCATATCCTGCCCCCCCCCCCGCGGACATCAGCCCCAGGCCTGCCGGAACAGGAGAGTTTTAACGGCTTTCTTAAAGGCCGGCAGGGTGGGAGTAGTTCGAACCTCGGGGGGAAGTTGATTCCACCAGGTAGGAGCCACCACAGAAAAGGCCCTTCCCCGAGGGTCCACCAGCCGACATTGTCTGGCCGACGGGACCTGAAGGAGGCCCAACCTATGGGACCTCACCGGTCTCTGGGAACTGTGCGGCAGTATGCGGTCCTGTAAGTAACCTGGCCCTATGCCATGAAGGGCTTTAAAGGTGATAACCAACACCTTGAATTGCGTCCGGAGAACTACCTACAATATCTCAGGAAATGTTGAGATGTACTATCAAATTGCAAGAGAAGCTATCAAAATTAGCTTGAATTCCTATCAGACTGGGAATTCCAGCTTGAATTATGCTGCATATCTTAATATAGAACGCTTTTCTTAATAGTGTTTTCTTAATGTTTCAGTAATTAATATCACAAACACACCAGATAACAAATTCACAGCAAACTACTTTTGATCAAAATGTGAATTTAAATAGAGCTAACAGGGAATAAATAGATTGAGGATCACATCCAAAGGATATTTCAGCTTTTATGGAACATGTATCTGTGATGTGATGAATTACAATTGCGGGCATTAGGATGATGGGGTGAGTATTTTAAATGTTGTAAGTCACTCAGAGTCACTTATGTGTGAATTGGGTGGCTATATAAATTCGTTTAATAAATAAATACTATAATAAATGACCAACGTTCCTTGAAAAAGCAAGAAGTACACATATTTGTAAGTATAACTAGTTTTGGCATCAGACAAGTTCAAATCACTAAACCTCCATAATACACAGTTCTACTCTAACAACATGCTGTATATTAGAATGGCAAACTATTTTCCAAAATTAACCTAAAATCTGATAGATTCTGTCATGTTCTCATCATATGCTAAATAATAATAAATTTCATAGATTCATTATACCAGTCAAGAAACTGAATTCACCAGTTCCAGCCTAGATTATCCACTTTTGTTTCTATTATCAGATAAATTATTGATTTCCTTTCATTACAGTGGTAATAAAGACGCAGGAAAATCTAGACTATCTGATCTTTCCCCTAGTTTATTTCTTGCTCATTTCTTAATTGTACTAATTTTGGACTAACTTCATTACATGACATATTAATGCTGTCATCTTCTCCTGAGAATTCAAATGTCAAAGTGTCAGTCTATAGAAGCACCAAAAAAAAAAAAAAATAGCAAATCTGGACAAATGTTGTAAACACTTTGGTTAATCTTATCTCTGTGTGTATGAGTATGTATTATTTCTACTACTGCTACCATCCCATATTAGAGATTATTTCTGTTTGGCTCAGTGAAGCAAACTTAGATGAAAACTAAACGGATTGGTACAAAACAGATTTTTGCATCTAGGAAAAAACAGCCATGCAAATAACCAAAATAATCCTGTGTCATTTTTCAGATAATAATGAACACTGCCAAAAAGCATCTCTACTGTGCAGCCTAAGAGACTTACCTGTTAATTGAACTAACGCTGGGCACTGTGTCATTATCACACACTCTTTCTGCTAAAAGTCTGTCCCTGATCTCCCAAGCAAACATGGTGGGGTTTTGGCGTTTATATTCTGCAATTTTTTCTACTACTTTGGGCGTGGCAACCTTTGGCTTTGATCCTCCAATAACTCCAGGCTTAATGCTTCCAGTCTCATAATACCTGGGGTGAAATGCAGAAGAAAGAAAAAGTTAGGTTTAGAAAGCATTCTAATTATAAGCTCTCCTCCCACATCCAATAAATGATAAGAAGTTAAGAGCGGCACAAATTAGGTTCTAGCATTTTCAGTAGGAATATATTAACCCATCTTTACTGTATTACAATCCCTGATACTAATATATTCTTTCCTTCTCTTAGATTTGACATTATATGTTATTTAAAGGTAATAACTATAATAATGTTGCATGCATTTTTTTTGCCAGCAATTAAAACTGCACGAGTTAAAAGGTCACGCTTGAATTTAAAATAATCTCAAAAACTGTATTATTAATCTGTAACAAAACTAAATCAAACCAATATTTCGACAGTGCTGTGTTTATAGGAAATTGTCAAAGACATGATACAGCCATAAAGTGTTAAAATAGCATCATGAAAAAAAATGCATGAACCTAGTGACTATGGGATACTGCAATGGTCATAAATCATTTTTTTCTCTGCCACTGTAAATTCGAACAGCCATTAAACAAACTTGTAAGTGGAGAATTATGTATATACAATAGTGACTGAATTTCAGTATACACTTTGTGGAATGAATTTTCACCTCTATTGTTAGAGATTAATCTTTTTTTGCTTGTACTATCTATCTGAGGTCTAATAAGTTGTTAAACAAAAAAGCAGAATACTGAAATGAAAGTCGACTACAGTCTTTCCTGAATGGTCCCCTCCAAATATGTTGCATTTGATCTCCATTTGGTTTGGCCTATTCACTGGGAATTCTGGAATTGAAATCCAATATATCTGAACCTCATCTTTTTGGGGGAACAATTATCCAAAAAATGTAAGGTTTGTGCAGAATCCTAAGGAAAAGGTTCCCATTCAATATCCCTGCTATTTCCATTAGCTTTTTAAAGAAATGGCCTGTTGTTCGGTTATAGTTTTAGTGTTTATACCTAATAAGAATTATTAATTTATTAATTCAATTAATCAATTGTTAGGGCTTGTCAGTTGCCAAGATACTCAAGGCAGCCCTTGAATAAGAAATAAGAACTTTTAGATGCCTTTAGAGAATAATTTTCCTGCTTTGACTTTAATCTTGTTGAACTAAAAAAAGTTCATTTTAAACCAATGTATTCTCTTCAAACCCAATAGAAGTCAATCAGATTTAATGCAGGCATTTTTCATATCACTCCAGATTTATGAAATGGAACTTTTAAAATATAAAATGTTTCATTTCCTGCCGTAGGTTTTGCTGATTAATAACATATTGTTGCATCTCAGTTTTGGTCACATTTGGCACTATGAGAATTCTGGAAACAGTTGACAATGTTTAAGAGCTAGGTACCATTTTAGAATGACATTAGACATTATCTTTTAAGGCACCTCAGAATTATTAAACTATATTCTCACTCTTGGGGTGCTGAAAGTGAGAAAAATTGGTTGCCAAAAGAAAGTGAGTTAAACCAGAGATGGAATGTGTCTTAACTGGTCTGACATTTTGTTGCCTGGGTATACAGCAAGTAGCATCACCCATGCAGGAAAACAAGGTACATGATACCCAAAGTCAGTCAAATTGCACCATTAGCATGAGGCAGAAAATCCATAAACATCTCTCCCCAACGGCAGCAGTAAAAATACAATAATAGCAGATTAATAACAATTGGCCCTCTTTGTGATACTTGACTTTTGGTCCTTAAATTGGCTGCTTTAAGGAACTCAGTGACAGGCAGGCCTATTTAAACCATTAGCCAGTGCTGTTACACTACTGAAAGGAAGACGGTTTGGACCTGATCTGAGATCAGCCATTAACAATGCATTACATTGTTTTTAAAAATTTAAGTAAATGAGATCAGATCATTGGGGTTTGATTTTTTTTTTTTTTATCCTAATGTCATGATACCAGTCTTGCCTTGGAGCAAGTAATGATTAATATTTACTTTGTGCATGACAAGAATACAAACTGAACTCTTTGACAAATGAATATACAGTTGAAGAAAACTATAGCTTTCCAATCCTGGCTTGACCATAAAAATGACAAAATAGGCTTGTATTCAGATTGTGGTTACTTCTGGAATTCATCATGCTGTCCATTTACATGTACCTTCTATGATAATATTCTCAAGCACTACTGACCACAGATTCATAACTCTTATCAAATTATTAATGTGATATAGTTTATATTTCCAACTATTTCTTTTGCACCATGGTTAAATTTCAAAGTTGTAAATTAAAAAATATTAGTTCCCAAGATGGAATCCAACTTCATATATGTCTGGCTTCTCTTATTTTTTTAGATGCACACATAGAGAAGAAAAGAGTGTCTTCCAATTATACTGACATTTTATGAACTGTAATTATTACTTATGAAAATAATGAGCTATGAAATTTCAATTTGACAACTTAAGTGACAAAGCTCCAGAACCTGATTCTTAATTCCAGAATAATGAATATACCTCTAAAGACAAATCTATTCTGAAACATTGAAACTATTACGTGTTCTTTCTGACCTGTTTATTTGTTTCAGTCATTGATACCAATAAAAATGGTTATCTAGTCTTCCGAAAGAATTGAAGAAAGGATAATAAAGCAGGATAGCACAAAACCAACTGCTGCCATTAAGAAATAGGACTTAACATTCCAGAAACATTAATGTTCTGGTCTACTATAAAAAATAAAATATATGAAAATGTAATTGTACAATACTGCTGACATTCATTTTCATTGTATTTACCAGCTTGCCTCTTTTAAGAAATATAAATTGCATTGCAACTTTTAATGCTCAGTCTTAAGGCTATTTATTGAAAAGCAGTCCTGCTAAAATCAGCAGAATATTTCCAGAATAAATTATCTTTTAGAATTCAATGTTAGAATGCACACATACGAATGAAGTCGTATTTCTCCATATATAAACCTACAACCAATTGTGTTTCATTCTCTGAAACTTATATTATATTTATATCAAATAATTGCAAAGAAAAAAGATTCAAATTCTTTTATATTTATTGACCTCCTATATGTCTATTGTTGACTGGCAGCCAACACAGAGTACAGAGATAAATCACATTCATAGCTATATTTAATATGTTAAACGTCGTTTTAATATCAGTAGGAAAACTTTAGTCTCATAATTAAGAAACTTACATAATTAGATTAAAGAATAAGTGTTTAATGGATTATAATTTAGCAAAGTATTTAAAATAAAAGTTCTGCTCAAATTCATTAGAAATTGTACTTTTGGTTTATAGTACTAGGTACAGATCCTCACACCTGTGTGCTATGGCTAGCTAGTAAAGAGGAAGTAATAGAAGTGATTCAAAAAAAATGCCATGTGGAAAAAGTAGATAAAAAATTAACAGTTTTGTCTTGTACATATGTAGTAAAAAAATAATCAAATCCATTATGTTTATTTTTGTCATAGTTGCAAGTAGGTTCATGCATGATTGTTACATAGATGACCAAATGTTGACGTTTTCTAACTTTTGCAAATGTAAAAACCTATCTATGCAGACGACAGGAAAAAATGTATCCATCATACCTCAAACACTGACAAATTTTAGGATGAAAGATTTGTATTAGGCAAAAATATCACTAATGTAATGGAAATCAATGTGGTACATCTACAAACTACCTTTCATGAGAACATTTAACTAATTAGTTCTAATTTATTTTTCCCCTTATACCAATTTAATGTATCTATCCAATCTTATTAAATCAAGAAAAAACTCACTGAAGCATTATATTGATGTTCAAAATCATGATGCTGTCTCAGACATACCATTTCTCAATCTACATTTGTTTTACTGGAAGTTGTTCTCTTCATTTTTTAAAATAAACAGTGTTACTGTTGTTACATTGCTTAGATCAGAACAACAAAACTGAAGTATCATTAATACTATTACATTATTTGTATATGCAATTTGTCCTTATTTCCAATTTGATTTCATTGCAAATTAAAATACTGATATATATATATATAGATATATAGATATATAGATATATATATACGTATAGGATCCTATACGTTTGTGTTCCCTTTATTTTTTTGAGCAGTGCATATATATGTATATACATACATATATATATATATATATATATATATATATATATATATATATAATTCTGAAATTATCCATTTAGTAGGCGAAACCAGCACTTGCCTTTTCAAAATTAAAAATTGTTTTGCTCAGTACATCTCATAACCAAGAAAATTATTTGGATTGCAGTCTAAAACCTCGGTCAAAAGTATACTCAAATATTAAAGCCAGAAATACATGGATTTCAATTCATTTACTTGAGGCCAGTAGAATTATGGCTAATTAGCATGGATTGGGGATTGCAGAAAGAAAACAAGTTTCCTTTCACTAAATAGAAATTTCATACAATTTTTTAGGTGAGTTCAGAGGTTCGGTAGAAAGCTTAGGATACATGTTACCATAATCACAAACCCTTTTACATTCAAGAATATAACTATAAAGCATTTTCCAGCTACATTTTTCAACAATTCTTATTACTGGCTTAGTCGCCTTTTCACAAATTTGCTAACTGAATTGTTTCTTAGAATAACTCCAGCATGCATTATTTTCCTTTTTTTTTTCAGAATTGATCTGATTCACTTTGATCTGCTTTTACCTGCCAAGAATCTTGCTGACACAGCCATGGCTGACTCGTAATTGCCTGGAGATGTCGCAAGGTCGAACACCTTGATGGGCAAGTTCCACAATCCTTTGGCGAACAACATCAGGCAGCGGCCGACCATTCACAAAAACACCCCCTAATTGATTCACTCCTCCATGTCCTGAAAGATACGGGGTGAAATAAACAATACAAGCAGAGAAAAAAATATATATCTTTGAGACTGTTTAGAAAATGCTTTAAAAAGGCTTCCTGCAGCTATAGCTTCCCCTCTGCCATTAAGCATTGAATAACTTCTTCATAAGAGTTTGGGCATTTCTGAAATGCTGGTTATGGTTTATTTGCTCAGAGGAGGAGGAACAATGTTATTTACTAAAACCTAATTTGACACTGATAGCAATTTTACACTTGTGTAACTCTAATTACTTCAATAATTACCCAGGATTATGTGGCATGAGATTCAGGCCTCCAATTTGAGGGGGTGGGGAAAATCTCTCAAAAGTTATTTTTAGGCCAGCCTGGAACTCATCTGGCACCAAAAAATTATGAATGATAGCCATCAGATTTAAGGTGTAAATCTGAAGCTAAAATTCTTAGCATGCTTGTTTTAATGCCATTAAATTAAATCAGATTTACTTGCATGTAAATATGTTTACAGTAAGTGTGTCAGTCTAACTTTGATGGTAAATAAAGCCAAACTATGCTCATCTCTGGAGGAAATAGGGCCAAATTTAGAAAGGTGGCTCCATGGATGGGGCTTCCAAAAATATTCTGTTTTTCTTTCAATATCGTAGCTCACTTATTAATGCCCTATATGAATGACTGTGTGGTTGGAATAATTTCAGATTTACATATTTTACAATGCCTATGAAAATAGTAAGGCACTATATTGCATGGCTCAGCAAGACAGGATTATTATTTTTTTCCTATATGTACATTTTCACTATTTTTTAATGTTGAAACATCTGGTGTAAAATGGTTTCCAACTAGATAAATAGTAGCTAACTGGATAAAACCAATAAGCATGAAATGCAGTGCCATGGAATAGTGAGAAAATATAATTAACTCTGAAATTGTTCATCAGACAAACTATAATAAAGAAGTAGCAATGTTGAACACAAATAATTGCAGGAGCCAGCATTATTGGCAATACTGAATAAAGTAATTTCTCTATTTACAGAAGGCTTGAACCGAACACAATCTACTAACTCTGCATTAAATAAAAATCTTGTTAACTATATCATCCATGTTTATTAAACTCAACAAAGTTACTATTGATAAACCTGACAGGGTCTGTATGTATCTTCCAAAACTGATATATAGTGAAAGTCCATTATTACTTGTTAAAGATTAATTTGAATAAGTAAGGTTAACTGAAAAATGGTGTTTTGCCCTGGAACTGAAGTTTAGCAAGTTTTGTGTTTATTGTTTTGCTTGAATTATTAATATTTTATTTGATCTTTAGAACATTGTCTAAGGAAGGAAAGAAGGGGTAAACCAAATTAAAAGTATACTTTGATAGTTTGTTAAAATAACAGAATGTTCAGGTACTGTTTTTACTATCATTAACTATGACTCTGATATTAAGAGAATTATTGTTCATTCTCTTAGATGCACAGTTTAAAAATCCCTCAAAATTGCTATGTCTTTGCAAAGGGATCACCAATTTCAGCTCATAGAAATGCACTGAAATATAACATTTATGGATTTACAAACTTCATTAGAACTCCAGCAATTTGGAAAGAAATTAATTTATCAGTTAATATGGACTGTATATTACTCTGAACTGGAAGTGTGCATAAGTTCCAGTTTTGTAGGTGAAACAGTTCATTGTCAAGGGAATCAATCTAGAGTTAGTGAAACTGCATCTCTTGGACTAGTTAAATAAGGCAAGGTAGGAAAGCTTTCCTCTAGCTTTCCAAAGCTAACAGACTTGCAGCCAGTAATATATTGCATTATTGCTGCAATGTATCAAAATATATGTAAATATAAGAGAAACAGGATAGGAAGTGGAGGAAGGGGGAGAGAAAGAGAGAAGCATAAAAACAGAGAGAAAATCCATTATATCTTGAGGTAGAACTTTCATTAAGGCTAGGGGGTGCTTTAATAATTCTACAATAATTGCAGTTCCTCTAAACAGCTCAGTCAGATCTGTTAATAAAAGATAGTAAACTGCTGCTGAACTGCTTAAAACTCAGCCAGTATTTGTGGGGTTTCAGCAGTTTTATATATTGTATGGAATTGTAGCCTAGCTGAATAAATCCGCAAAGCTCTATCTATGCTGAGATTTGCAGAAGCAAGTATAAAAGCTGAATTTCCAGAATTGCATATCTTAACTTTACCTTTATGGAAAAATAAGAAAATAAACTAAGGAGCACAACCCTAGACTAATGATAGTCAAATCAATGACCAAGTCTAAAAAAGCTGACATTCATACATAACCATACAATCCAGGGTACTTGATGTGTGTGGTGTGTGTATATCAAAAGGATTGTTACTCTAGCTTCCCAAACTCAGTCTGGTTTCAATAATTGAGGGAGGGAGGGAGGAGGGAAGGAGGGAAGGAAGGAAGGAAGGAAGGAAGGAAGGAAGGAAGGAAGGAAGGAAGGAAGGAAGGAAGGAAGGAGTCACTCTGAAAGAAGAGAGCAGAAAAGAATGCCAAGGAACTAAAACAAAACAAAAACACTATTGTCAGAGCTTCCTCTATTTTTTCCCATGAGCTGAATCTGCAGTTGCTCTCTGACATTAAAGGATAAAAATGCAAGTAGTGGCAAAAATATCTGCAAGCAAGCACAGGTAGATATGCTCTTCCAGAATTTGTGTGATTCTGAGCTCCAGATTTACACCGCTCATCTTTTTGCTGAAGAAGTATTTGGGATGGCAAGGGAATTACTAGTTCCAATAAAAAGAAACTCCCATCATCAGTGGGAGCTTTCCCTATAATCCTTTCCTATTATTACACAGAAATTCTCTCTTAGCAGATAAATGTCTTCAGTATTTAAAAGTAACACAGGGAGTGGAAAGAGGGGAAAAAAGATTTGATAGGTCAAACCTTCCTTGCTTTTAAGGAAGTAGCCCAGCACTTGAGAAAGAAGGCTAGAAGACATGAGGTGGGGGAATGTAGCTTACATTTCAACATGCAAGATAATCCAATCCAACTCAGTTGCATACAATGAAAATGGTTTCACTTCTATGAACAATTGATTTGTCCCAGAAAGAAAATCAGCTTGAACACTTGCAGGAACGAATTAGCTACTCCAAAAACTTCCACAGAAGAATCTGTGGGGCATGTGCTAGTGCTGCAGTGTGCCTGAGTGTGTGTGTGTGTGTCTGTGTGTGTAATTTTTTTTCAGGGTGTTAGGTTAGGTGCCACACAACATATTGGTGGTAGACAAAGATTTGTGTTGATTTTTTAAATGCTTAAAAGTTAAAGTGCTTAAAAATTACCTAATGCTCACATTATATATGCTTAATCAGTATGTATAGCTGAAGATATTGATATGAACATACAGTCATCTCTAAGATTAATATTTGTAACTTGTGCTTTTTTGGATCATTATCTTGTTAGTTAAATAATCTCCAAGACCCCAAGAAAAGATCACTGCAAAGGCATTAAAGAGGCCAGTTGTTCTTTGAGCCTTAAATTGTTTGAGTATATACATATAAACGCTGAAGTCCCTCTTGAAGGGTGAATACTGGAATGAGTGTCTACCGGGATGTGTGTGTGTGTGTGTGTGTGTGTGTGTGTGTGTGTGTGTATGAGTGAAAAATGAGTATATGTATTGTTTTGACACACTTCCATACTTTCCATAATTCTTAACACTCTTCTGCCTGTCTAGTCCAGTTTAGACAAGAAATTTTAGACATTTTGATCACTTGCAGAGTTCATCCTCAAGATTTTCCTGCTGTTATAAAATTCAGCTGACTCAGCACGTGATAATAGCAAACAAACAGCTTGATCTGTCTACTGAAAAATACCAAATTATTTCAATTTTTCCAAGCATTTCAGTTTCCCCCCCCCCAAAAAAAAACAAATATATGATAGGCGAGCAGAATTTACGTTTTGTTGGTGGTGAAAGCCGAAAGTGGATGTAACTGAGAGTCTGATTTGGAAACTCAACAACTCTTGGTATTTTGAGCAAACCATCACAGGGCAAGTCAACCGCAACCAAAATGTTGATGAAAGAACTAGCCCTAACAGATGAAGGAGGAGGACCTTAGAAAGATTATTAAAAGAGGTTTAAGATCTCTTTTCCTCATTGCTGACAACCGCCTAAGCTCTGCCCTGCTAACTGAAAAAAAAAACACGTTAGTTTTCCAGCTAATTCGTCTAGTAACTCCGGTGTGCAGAACGGCTGTTTACTGGCTTTCTTCATAGAGCAGGTCGAGGCGAGGCATTATGCCAAAAAGATCCACAGAGGGGGAAACGGACAGCCGAACGCCCCAGGAATCTCGTCTAAGATTCTTCTTCTATGGACAAGATGCTGCTAAATGGAGCCTTTCGCCAGACCTTTTGCTCTGATGCTTTTGATGGGGAGGAGGAGGAGGAGGAGGAGGAGGAGGAGGAGGAGGAGGAGGAGGAGGAGGAGGAGGAGGAGGAGGAGGAGGAGGAGGAGAAGGAGAAGGAGAAGGAGAAGGAGAAGGAGGAGAAGGAGAAGGAGAAGGAGAAGGAGAAGGAGAAGGAGAAGGAGAAGGAGAAGGAGAAGCCCTTAGATTTGTTTTTCCCGCAAAATCAAATACGTGCCGCGGTTGCCTCTGCCTTAACTCTGACCGGGAGCGAGATTTTTTTTTTTCCCCGAAGATTGCCGGGGGCTTTTGCGCGTGACTTTTAAAGCGGGCGTGTGCGTGTTTCCTTTACAAGCAGTTGCCCCTTGTTTAAAGGGTTCAGATCAAACGCTCTCTTCACTTCCAGGGAGTTGTTAGTAGGAGACAGGCGGAAGAGAGGGCAAACCTTTATCCGGAAGACTACGGTTGGTTTTAAAGCCAGCTTTTTCTGCAGTAAATCGTTTCTTTTAGAGACGGGGTTAGTATGTCTAGGGAGTTGCCGGGACGTTTCTGCGCCTCCTATTATTTTTAAGCGTTTTCTGACAAGGAACTCAACGTGGCAATGCTGTACAGTCAACGACTACATGCCGCGTTTTCATCCCCTACCTGCCACTTTTGGAAAAAACAACAACTTGCTATTTCTCCCCTACACACGCGGGGAGAGAAAGGAGATATTTAAATAACTACCATGAATGCATTGGGGTTGGGAGGGGGGGAAAGAAGTATAAAACTCAGTTTGGATTGGATGCTCTTTCCCCATCCCCCCCTCAACTGACACACACGCTTTTTCCGGTTTGTTTTTGTTGCCCTTACATTCCTGCAGAAGATATCGATTTATCATTGTTTAGGTTAATGGAGGATCCTTCCCCCCCCCCCGCAGCTTGTGCACTCACCCTCTCTTCAAGTTAACACAAAGGAATTTCCTGAGGGGAGGGAATGGCAGGCAGTGGGAACATTTCTGTCCCCATATTTTAAATAGGAAAATGATATTTCCCTACAGTTAAGATGCCTCTCATAAAATCCCCAAATCCTTTTTGGTTCTGTTTGGTTTCGGACAAGCATTTCCTACATTTTCAGCCACTGCCACCCAAGTAGTTATCTCTCCTCTGAAGGTGAATTATGGTACACAGTCGCCAACAGTTTCACATTTGAGTTCTCTGTCTTGTGCTTACTCTGTGTACCCAATGAGGAAGCACGGAATGGTTTCGTGGAGCAAACAATTAGGCAGACAAATAGACAACACAAAAGAACAGTTGTCTTCCTCAAAAGCCTGCTATAGATAAGAGAAACGTGTTTGATTCTCTTCCTTGAAATCTCTGGATCTAATCCAGCGTTTAACTCACCGTGAGAGACGGTGTCATTTCTCATAACCCTGTGTTAATGAAAAATCTCCTTCCAACCTTCTCAGGCAAAGCGAATCCCAAGCAAATATATTATCCACGGCCGCTAACAGCCGAGTCCAAACATATAAGGCTATTTTTAAAACACGCCATTTGTTGTTACCGTGAGAAGGAGAAGCAGCAGCTTTAGCAGCTCTCGTCGCTTTAGAGCCCACGCTCAGGAAACATCAACAATTTTGCACACTTTTTGGTTTAAAGTGCTTGATGTATTCAGGAATATTTCAAAGATTTCTTAGAAGGGCATTCAACTCAGCTGGACCGTAGTAACCCTATCTACTAGCATTAATTTGAAATATCTTTTTTTTCCCATTATATCCATGCAGGCGGACTAATTAAGAAAAATATACATATTCCAGCTGAGCGACTTGAACTTTGTAAGAGGGCGAGAGCCGGAGAAAGAGCAGCAATGGGCAGACACAAAGAATCGAAATGTAGGGAAGAAAAATAAAAAATATGTTGAATGGGGGGGGGAGAAGAAAGGGAAAGGAAACACAGGGTATAGGGAAGGCTCCTGCATTTGTTCAAATAGTACTAAGTACAAAGGTAGCTGTACAAATGTAAGGTTGATTTGAAATCAGTGCGACTTACTTGCCGGCAGATATCTTTAACTTGCCCCGGATCTCTTTTCTTGCTCTAACAATAATTAATCTGGCTGGAGATATTTTTAAGGCCGCCAGGTCCTAGAACCCGCGAATGAGTTTTTTTTAAAAAAAAAAATTAAATCAATGTAAACCCACTCTGGTCGAAGTCCCCCAGATGGGTAGAGGAGGAGGAGTTACAGCGCACGTTTAAGTTTAAACCCTCCCATGGAAATCAACTGAGCTTTGCAGCCTTCGCCTTTGACCGGATCGTGTCCTCAATAACGCTGCATTACTTAAAGGGCAGCGGTGTGCCGCGGTTTACGCGAGAAGAGGGTGCGCGAGGCGTTTTGGTTTGGGTGCGGTTTAGTTCGGGTTGGTTTCTAAACTCCTTGGAAATCGCCTGGGGAATAAGCCGCAGTTGGAGAAGGAGGATGCGAGCTGCCCGCGCGGCCGGCTCCAGCCTCCTGAGCTGGCTCGGAGGAGCCGGTCCAACGCCGCTGTGCCTCCTCTCCAGTGATGCCCAAAGGTGTCTCAGCTCCAGCAGCCTTCCCTCTTCCCTCCCTCCCTCCTTTCCACTCTCTCTCTCTCTCTCTCTCTCTCTCTCTCCCTCTCTCCCCTTTCTCTTTCTCTTTCTCCCTCCCATTTCAATAAACAAATACTCCGGGCTTGTGGGGAGCGCGGCGAAGGCACGGCGGCCAGCTTGGTGCCGAAAGGCAGAGGGGGGAGAAAAAAAAACCCGGAACCAGCCGCCTCTACTTACTATGCATCGCTGCAAACGGGTCGTGCTTACAGTGTATTTCCATCTGGGCTGGCGATCCAGGCTGCTCGAGGCAAGCTGAGCCGGTGGGATTTTTGTTTTCGCTTTCAGAGCAGGTTAAGTTACACTCCTTAGGATCACTTGTCTTGCCCGGGGACTGGGCGCTTTATTTACAAGTGTTGCTTGTAATAAATGTGTTCCTTTTTAAAAATAAAAATAAAAAAAGGAAAGGGGGGGGGCAAAAAGAAAAGAAAAGCCCGAAAGACACGGCGGGATTTCAGAGACAAAATCTCTCTCCAAGCTAAGAGCAAAGAACCACAAAAATCCTCGGGGAAGTTATTCCTTTCATACGGAAGGGGCTTGGGGGGGGACTCGGGTTGTCTGGGCGCCACCGGCAAGGCTGGCTGGCTTGAATCTTCGTCGTCCCCCCCTTTTACCCCTTCCGAGCTCGACCGTCCCCCACCCCAAAAGATCGTCTCCGGTTAGTTTCTCTGCTCGGGGGCAGCAGCGGCGCCTTTATTCCCCCCGCCTCCAGAAGGAGAGAGCCATGGATCCGGTCTTGTGGTCGGAGGGAAGACCCTCCCCGGGAAGAGCCCAGCCAACGGAGATCTTCCACGGCGAAGCAAGAGAGACAGGCAGGGGCCGAGCACCTGCAAAGCAGCTATTCCCAAGCTTTATCCCGGGTGGGGTGGGTGGTAGGGAGGGGAGTCACTTTTCAGTATTCATTCATCCATCCATCTTTCTTTCTTTTCCTTTCTTTCGGACGAGAATCAGAGTGGCGTCTCCGGCGAAGGCAAGGCTAGCTTAGGGGACGAGGAAAATGCCCTGGGTCAGTCTTTGTTTGAGGAGTGGCGGTGGATTGCCGGGCATGTACGGCTCTCCCCTCCCCTCCCCTTCCTCCTTCGCCTTCTCTTCTTTCCCCTGCCCGGCTTGCAGCCCCGGCCGGAGGCGATCAGCTCAGCCGAGCCTCAGAAGAGAGCCGAGGAAGAGAGGCGGTTTCTTTCCCGAAGTGGAGGCGGGCTGTGGATAACTGCCTCCCAACCCGGCGGGGGTCCCAAGTCTGGAAGAAAAAAAAAGGGAGGCAAAGTCCGTTTGGCCCCGCCACCTCTGCTTGTTGGAGGGCAGGGGCTAGGAGCGCCGTGGCAGAAGAAGTTGGCGGGAAGTTGCGCTTGGAGAGACGCCAAAGGAGACGAGGAGAAACCGGCGGCGGCGGCGGCAACAGCAGCAGCAGCAGCAGCAGCAGCACAAGCGTGCCAGCGGCATCCCCGCCGCGCGAGAGAGAGAGCGCGAAGGAGGGAGAGAGGCGTGTTTTGCTTGTGGCGCGCGCCACGCTTTCTACCTCACGCGCCTTTCCGCTCGCGCTTAAAGTTTGCCTCTCTCTCCCCTCCGGCAGCCAGTGCGGGGCTCCCCGCTGCCCGGCAGCGCGCGCGTCTACGCGCGCCTAAGCGCGCGCCCCGGCCTCGGCTGGCGGAGGGTGCTTCCCCTCACCCGGCGCGGAAAGAGAAGCCGGCGAGCAGGTAGAGACCGGCCGGCTCCGACTTGTCTACATGTGTGGGTGAGTGGGTGGGTGGGTGCGCGCTCGCTCATATGTCTCCACCTGGCCGGTTAACGCGTGAGGGTGGCGCCAAATGACCTCCTCCCCCCCCCGAGCGGGCGGGCACACGGGGGCGCGCACGCGCGCAGCCCCCACCCCCCACCCCACGCATCCGCGCGCGCACACGCACACACACACACACACACACACACACACACCTGGGCACTCAATACCCCAGGGCGCCTCCCGAATCCCTGCAGTTGCTTTGGTTCCCTCGCGCGGTTAGTTCGGCCCGCCTCTTTCAGAGAGTAAGAAAGCGCTTCCCGGGAGCAGCTTTCAGGACCGGCGGCATGTGGACAGCGGCTGCGGGGGTTCTTTGGCGGCAGGGGAGCAGGAAGTAGGGCGGGAGGAGAGCCGCGGCCTCCGGGCTGGCCCGTCACTCAGTGCCTCGGCCTCCAATCAGAAAAGTAAAGTTACGGCCCCGCGCGCATTGGCTGCGGGGTTGGGGGACGCCGGGGAGAGGGCGAGCGGTGGAGGCGGCCCCTGATTAGCCAGCGGCGGAGCAATCAGGGACGGCTTGAGGCGGAGCCCGCGAGCGGGGAGGATTCATTGACAAACTAGAGGGAGCGCGGCTCGTCTCTCTGGGTGCGTGGATGTGTGGTTGTTGCGCGCGCGTGCACCGAACCCCTATCCTGTCGGTTCGTGGCGGGGGGTGGGGTGGAGGGAAACGCAACTGGCATGGGTTGTGCATCGAGCGATAAAGACAACGACAGCCCTGCTTTATGCTGTATAGGGGGAGAAAATGGGAGAGGGGGCAGATTATTCCCAAGTGGCCATGCTGAGGATTGCAACCCTGAAACGGGATGCCACGCGTGTTCACTTGGAAGTAAGTGTCACTGGGTATAACAGACCGATCCCCAAAGATTGTGGCTTCTCGGTGCAACACTGGGAACGGGCACACAACTAGTACGTAGGAAGAGTGGTGTGTATAAAGATGCACGCTCCATCTGCTGGGAAGCGGAGAAGGGTTTGGCGGCAGCGATAGGAACACCCTGGTGCTTGCCCCAATCACATCGGGGAAATCTAGTTAGTCGGAGCCACGTACTTTCCACGCCAATGGGCTCTCCTAGATGAATCTAAGGAGCCTGGTCTTTTTTTTTTTTTTTTAATCCCACGCGCCCAACAGAAAGCTGTTCATTAACCTTTTAATGCGTTCAATAGTAAGTCAACAAGGGTAGAACAACCACGATTAACGCTAACGTGCAATGCATAGGTGAATATGGCCTTAGAAACCGACCCGCGCCGCTGAACTGCCTGCCTGCAGAAGAATGTGTCGTGACTGGTGTGCTCTCGGTGAAAAGAAAAAATAGGATCCTGTGCTTGGGATCCCAAGCGCTTTGAGTGAAGACGATGGGGCTGCGTTCGGAGTGAACCTCATCATATTCTAAGCCCGGCAAGCGCACGTGTGAACGGAGAGGCCCGCTCGCACATGAGAGCGTGTTACTGCTGCTGCTGCTGCTGCTGCGCCTTTTTTTTTTTAACCAGGAGATGAAGATCTTCACTCTCGATCCGTTCTGGATTTGCGTTTCTTCGGTTCCCAAGAAAGAGCGACGCCTGTGAACCTTCTGGTGGGCTCCAGATTCCGGGCCGTGGAAGATGCAGAGAGTTCTACCGGAAGATTTGGCTTTGGGGACTTGAAGTGGTTTACTTTATCCCGGGGCTGGAAAGTTATTTTGCAAGCCCCCCAAGCCCTTCGTTATTTTCGGCTGATTCATCCGACCTCCTTGATTTTTGTCCTGGACTTGCCCTCAGCTGGCCAGAAGGCCGGCCTCCCGCGCATTTTCAGGCTGCTGTAGCCGCTGAACTGGGGCGCCGAGGCGGAGAGGACGATGTAAATGCCCAGGATACAGGAACGGGCTTGCAGAATTGTCTCTTGAATCTGGTTACCGAACTCCTACTCCTCAAATAATGAAAGAAAATTCAATCCGATTTCCATATATATATATATTACATTCTGCTTTTCAATTAAAAAAAAGATGGGGACCCAAATGATTTTGGGGATTTTTAAACATCATCTGACTATTGTTTCTCAAAAGGACACCTATATAACAAGGCGGACCGAAGTGCTCTTTTTATAAAGTAGGCCTCAAAATGAAAAAAAAAAAAAAAAACCCGAGATTAAGTGTATGAAATAGAAGGTATGGTCCTTCTACGTAGTAGGCTGGCTTTTTAGAACCAGCACTGAACTCCTGGCTAAAAGCTGCTCTAACCCGTTTCCTTTCCTTCCTAAAATATATAAACCAGAGAGAATTTCTGCTACAGGACAGAGGCGAATATCCTTATTTCTGGATCACCGCAGATTATGGAAGATGTGAGCAGCTTCCCTTAACAGTTGCTACTATTATTAACCTCTGCATTGGTCCATGTATGCTCTCGGATATGCATGTATGTGTATGTGCGCCCGTATGAAGCCAAGCGAAGAATCTTGCCTTCAAGGCGGCTGGTATCTCGGGAGAGAGACATGATGGTTTAGGCAAGAAATAAGTCTACCTGCAAGCAAAAAGCAATAATTGCTCGTTCGACAGCGTCAGAAACCGGCTTCCGGGGTTGAAGTCTTTTGAACGAACCGACTTCCAAGGAGGGGAACTTCAGATAAAAGCAGTGTTAGGCTTATATACATAAATACATACATTTGATAAAAGGCGCTTGATATTGTCATGAGAAGACCGTGAATACAATTCAGAGGCAGACATTTTCTTCCAGCTGTAACTAAAACCATTACAGGACTCTGATTTAATAACCCATCTAGAGAGAAATCCTGGCAGCCACGTGATTCCAAAAATCGCGCTGTTGGCGCCTATATCCCTGTCACGTGTCCAAATTCTACCTGTACAGAATATTGACAGGAGCGTTATTTATCTGGAAGGTGTGCTTCCCTTCGTGCTCACGCCTTTACACAAGCCTTGAGCCAACCAAGAGTGCCAGACTACTGTGTGGAAGACACTATAAATTTAGGCTTTCTCAGAGCACCGTAGTTAAGTCGAACTGGACAAGTTAGAGGCCTGTTTGAGGAAGGAGTCACCGTGAATCGCTCCCTTCCCCCCCCCCCCGCCGCTTCTTTCGAATAATTACCAATTGGCTTGGTCAGATCAGCCACAACTCACTGAAGTCAAGCAAAGAAAACACCAACAGATGCTGAGGAAGGTGGATCTATCTGTTGGTACACAGAGGTTCTCCTTGATTCAGAAGGCGCTTTACACACATAAGGGCACACACCCTCCTCCCAGGACTTTCTCCAGCAGCTGTTAGGTGGGCGCCTCGGCAGGGCTTCTTAGCAGATAATCCGCGGCTGGATTTCTTGGCCCGTCCCTCTGCACGCAGCCTGGTATCCTCGCCAAAACACCTCTGAAAAAACAACCTCCTAAACGAGGATTCGCCGGGGCCAACCGAAGCCGCGAGAGAAGCCGCCCAGCAAAGCCTCCCAAACAAACCCAGCGGTAGCCAGTATCCTACCTGAGGCTCTTGGGCGAGCTGGTGGGCGATAATTCGGTCAAGCGGGCAGGAAGAAAATCTCAGAGAAAAGAAATGGGCCCGGCCTGCGTGCCAGTCATTGCCTGCCTTCCCCTCCTTTTGGCTGGGCTTCCACCCGGGGAAGGCCGCGCCACGGGATGCCAGCCCTGGAACTAAGAGCTTAAATAGACCTATCAACCTACACATTACCCCAAAGAAGCGCCCGTCTGTCCCTACCTAGTTAGATGGCTCTTTACTACTGGGGTGACTGACCAACCAGCCAACTAAGAAAGCGCTTCTCCTGCTGTCCACCTCCTGCTGAGTGGCGGATCCCTAAGGTCTCCTGGCTAAGAGCTTGCTGGACATGCTGTGCCTCCGGATTGAGGTCAGCCCCCGCCACACCGACCCGCGAGGGCCGGGCGGCTCTGACGCCCCCCCCCTTCCTCTCAGGGTTGGCTTCCTCGACTCCTTGTTTCCAGAAGGAGTGTCTCCGCCAGACAGGCTTTAATCGCCCCGTGGGGTTGGCCACTGGCCAGGGAAGGACTGGTGGTGTGGATGGGGGGGGGGAATCAAGCTGCCTTTCTCAACGGCGCCTAATCTGAGAGCGACCTCAAGGGAAAGTGGGCGACGAGCGGCTGTTTGCTTCCCTAAAGAACAGCGCCGCGCGTCTCTTCGCTCTCGTTCCCCGCCGCCACTCCTTGCGGAGACTCTCCCGAACGCTGTTGGACGTCTGAAGAATCCTGAGGAAGTCAAGTCCCTTGGAGTTCCAAAGGCAACCTTCCGAACCGGCCTTGCAAGGCGCACCCTCTTCAGATGCTTCCTGGCCAGGAGGCTGAGGGGATGGCCCTTGCAGCCCTGCTCCCTGAAGAGGGTCAGCTGGGGAGGGGGAGGCTAATCTTGCGCGCCTTTCGGATTGCAGCCCCGAAGGAACTTGCCTTAGGCGGCAAAAGACCACGTCTTTAGGGAAGGAGAAAGCTGGGAAGGGGAAAGGAGGGGGCGATTCTTGGAGCCCGGAGAACAGTTACTGCTTACAACACTGTATTTGTTTCGGAGGGATGTCAGTGCAAGGCCTGGAAACGGTTAGGAAAGAGTTCTGGGAGTTGGTTGGATCCTGTTTTAGATGTTTGCCTTTATTCCTAGAGAAGACTGCAGAATGCACCTCTAAGACAGATCTATCGCGCTTGGAGAGTAGACCTCGGACTGATGTTATTTACAAATAAGGACAATGCCTTTCTTTCGGGATCATCATCATCATCATTATCATCATCCACATATTATTAGGCACAAGCAAATAGAATAGAATGGCATCCGCATATTAACATATATAATAACTTTAGACACTTGTAGTTTAAACCCAGAAAGACATTTTCATCTCCCATCAAAATCGCCCTGGACGGTATGGTTCTTTTGGAATGGTATGTGGTATTTTAAGATTCATATTTCCCCCTTATTCCTCTCATTTTCTTTCCCATTCACCAGGGAGATCAAAGAGTACCTGGGAACTTCCGAATTTCAAACCTTCCAGTGATTATTCTTGTGAACCTTTTCCAATTCTGGCGTTGGAATCCTTGTTTCTCACATGTGTGTTAAATCAATCAATTAAACGGGTCCTCACTGTGCATACCTGATCTCCAAACCTTGTTTGTTTTTTAAGGAGTTGGCTGAGTCACAGGCAATATGGCTTTAAAGTGGTGGGTGGAAAATAAGGAAAGAAAATGTTTTTAAAACGGCCCCTTGAGTTTACAATATAATGTAATATGCAAATATAATGCATGCAACATAATATATGTTTCTTCTTCTCAGCTAAGCTCCGCTAAGGAAACACGGATGAAATTCTGTTACACATTCTAGGCTGATGTTTAGAAAAACTGGCGCCAATCTCTTCAGGTCACAGCAGATTTGAGGGTCCTGCAAAATGGCAACAGAGTTGCATTTGAAAGGTCTGCCCTGGACAAGTTGTTTTAGAAGACCCCCAAATGTTGAAACGAAGGAGGTCAATGCTGTCCTCCTACTTCACACACAAACAGGCAACCCCCCCTTACTGTGACATCTGAAAAATCCTCCCCCCTCCCCACCCTGCCTTTAGATTAAAAATGTCGAGGAGGATGTTTTTCAATGGCCAGGACAAAGAATGAAGGGCATCTCCACAAAGAAAAGGAAACGTCTCTGAGAGCCATCTTTCAGCTCCATAGTAACTCCAGCCCACGTTGGCGGAGGGCTTTCAGAAGAGACATCCGCTCTCAAGGCCAGACCTTGGAGGAGGCCCCTTTCTGTGGCCACATCCCATCTGAGGGCCCCTCCAGGCAAGCAGGGCCTTAAACGCTCCAGGATGGCTTTTGTAGCAAGAGACTGAGGATCTGGGCCTGCTTGGTAAGGCCTCTTAGCAGGAGGGTGAGCTTAGGTGAGGAAAAGAGAAATGAAAGGAAGTCTGCAGCAGACTGTCTTCTCTCTGGCAATCTTTTGTTGTTGTTGTTGTTGTTGATGATGATGATGATGATGATAACACAGTTGGAAGGGACCTTGGAGGTCTTTTAATCTAGTCCAATCCCCTGCTCAAGCAGGAGAGCCTGTACTATTCCAGACAAGTGGCTATCCACTGTCTTCTTAAAATGTTTTTAGATGTTTTGAGGATGTTTTGGTTTCTTGTGGGGGAGGGAGGGGGTGTTGGCTTGCTTTTGGGGTTGTTGTTTTTTTTTTTTTTTTTTTGGCTAGGTCTCTGTTACTTTGCTTCATTCTGCCCTCCCTACTCACCCCACCGCCTGTGACTGAGACAGAATATTTTAAAGTGGCCTCTTAGCTGTCTCATGGTCGAAGGACATCTTCCTCCTTATTCCAACATCGCCCCAGGACAAGCCAAAGTTGTATCACATTCATTCGGTTTTGTCATCTCTTGGTGAGAATTCAGAGAACTGGAAGCAGCTTTGGATGTTAGGAACCCAGCAATAGTCTGGCCATTTGGATTTCTGCCAGTTTAAAAGCAGCGAGTAGTATTTAAAGTCATTTGGGGCAAAAAAAAAAAACTTCAAGAGAGCACAAACAATATTTGTGTGCCTACCTTGGACTCTCAGCCCTCCACACCAGTCTTTCTTAGTTAGACACCCTTTGGAGGTGATTTCTTTCTTTACTGAATCTTGAGGACCAGCTAAATTAGGACTGGGTTTTTTTCTGTCCAGTGTAAGTAAAGGACACCTCTGTCTTATCCAAGCAAAGCATTTCTGGTTGTGCCCACTTCTCACCCCATTTGGACTCCTAACATTACTTCTCTTATTTGCCTTTATGTCATGCTCTATCCCCTCTGAGTAGCCTTCCCCAATCTGGTATTCTCTAGCTGATCAGGAATGCATATTCCGCTAGTTCTGCCAAGCAAGATAACGGGAGCTGAAACGAGGAGGAGGAGGAGGAGGAGGAGGAGGAGGAGGAGGAGGAGGAGGAGGAAGAAGAAGAAGAAGAGGAAGAGGAGGAGGAGGAGAGCAGAAGGAGAAGGAGAGCAAAATGAGAAAAGGAAGAAGATGAGGAAAGAGAAGGATAAACCCTAATTACTTCCAGCTAAAGGCAAGGTCCTGATCTCTCCTTCTTCTGTTTGGTTTCACTCCAACTGTAAATACTACCCAAGCACTACCCAATATGGGTCACAAACCTGCCCAGAGATTCCCCTTCCCTGCTCTGCTCAGAGTCTGCCACCTCCACCACCGCTGAAAAAGAACTCTCTGGATCAAGGCCCACTGAAAGCAGATTTATAGTTCTTAACAGGGCTCTTTCATAAAGCCCATATTTAAAAACAGGAAGGAAATGCCTGAATGCCCAGGTAGGACAGGACTCCCCCAGCTGTGGAAGTGGGACTCTCTGTTTGCCAAAGAAGCTTTTCTGCAAAGGTTCCTTTTCCTGTGTACAAAAGTTAGAGATGAAAACACTTCTCCCTTTTGGCGGTCTGGCCACCCCTCCTATCTTTATAGGTTGTGTTTTGGAAAACCTGCCATTAAAAATTAATCAATTTTGAAGGTCTGGGTGTGAAGAGAGGCCCTTTTCTAAACAGGAAACTCCTCACTAACATCTACATTATACCTACATTGCTTTGACTCCACCTTCCATGAGAGCAGTTGGTGGGCAGACTTTAAACCAATGGAGATTTAAATCCTGCAACAGCAACAGCAACGCTTTTAGTAAATTCTGCTTTGATTTAATCAGCTTCTGGTTGGGCCCTACAAATCTGTTCAAGAGTTTACAATCCACTAGGCCACCCTTTCTCAATCTGGCCTTCCCTAAGATGCATTCCCACTGAAATTTCTATCTGTCCCAGTTGCCCTGACAGCACTGGCTGGGGAATTATGGGATATGTGATCGAATGTAATTCAAGGGTTAGGGGTTATCAGGGAAAAGCACTGCTCTAACACACTCTAACACACTGTTCCACACATTACACAAACTCAGATGATTTACAAGCCAGCCTAGCAAAACCAATAAGATGGGAAGACTCCACTCCAACAATCCTTTCCTCTCTCTGGGTGCCCTGTCCACACAACCTTAAAGATAAACCTAAAAAAAATAAATTGTTCTGCCTTCTGCAGGAATATGAAATGTGTTTATTCCAAAACAAAGTACAGCTGGTTCAACTTCCCAAAATGCACCAGATGGAGTTGCAAAGGAATTCAGTCTGTGTCCATACATCACTATAATCCTAGCTAATTTTGACTATGGTGTTTGAACAGCTTAGTGGCCTAGTCACAAGTAATGCTAAACCATTATTTATATCCCACAAGGGATAACTAAATAACTAAACCCAAACAGACCAAATCGCATTAAAGGCACAACTTGACATGTGAATCCAACAGTAAAATTTATTTTCTTTCTATGCCAACCATTATAAAACTTAATTATCCTTCAGACCAATGTTGAGAGTTACAGGTTGTACTGCTCTGCTTCCCTGCTTTACCTGTGCATTTAAACTGGTTGATTTGAATTCTGTTAGATGGAAGAGGCTCAAAATATGGAAGGCATATCATCTTAAAGACAGCAACTGGTCACTTGGCAGGGGTCACCAAACCCAAGAAGACCAAGTTATTTGGGCTGTCCAAAGAGTGACCAACACTTTCAGCTGTCCAAAAAAAGAACCATAACAAGGAAATCATTTCTTATTTGCTGCTTATGCATGACGTTGATTCTCTCTGGAGGATGGTAGGGCTTGCTTGTCCCCAGATAGCATGGCCAGGATTGTGATTTGTGTGATCCCAGAACCTCAAAAAATAATCCATCAAGCAATTCCGAATGGCAGCTGAAAAGGTGCCACTGAGGTTCAACAGCAATACTGTAATTCCAGGTTCTCCATTGCTGTCCACTCTCCTGACTTTCACGTTCTTCTGGCAGATATTGGAGAAACAAATATTGGTGGCAATAGCCTGAAGGAAAGGACACCCTACTCTTTGGATGTTCTTTCAACATTTGCACTAAAAATTATGCTCTGGAGGGGGGAGAAGGACATGGGAGGCAAGGGAGGGCTTTGCTACGCCTGCAGCATCTAGACAAGCTTCTGAGACAAGCTCATTTCCAGGTATAACCATCAGATATGCAGCAGTTCAGAGTGCCAGTCTTCATAAATGGTTACAGCAGCCCCAAAGACCCTAGAAACCCCAATTTTCCCCCATATCTACACCATGTGTTAGTCCTTCAAGGTAGATCAGACAAGGAAACCAAAGTTATGCATGTTAACACAGTTTTAGTATATGGTTACAAGAACACAATTTTGCAAATCTAAATGCACCTCCTTCTATCTACAGGAGAACTAGGGAAGGTCAAGCCGGACTCAGATTTCTTTTATCTGACTCTGGTCTTGCTTGCAGCTCTTCATCCTGTTACCACCCAGCACACCACGATTCCTTTCTCTTGTACAGACTCTCCCTCTGTTTTGAATGGGAAAACATCAGGCGAGGGCAAAAGAGTCTTCCAGCCCCCAAACTGAACCCAAATACATGATTCACACATGCGCTTTCAGTGGAAAATTGTAATGTTGACCATGAATGAGTAATTGGAGCTTGCAATATTAATGGGAAAACACAGCAGCCTGAGAATAATCTCAACTGTGGTTTTGAATGTGGGGTGGTTTATTGGGATGTAAACATTCTGCAGTGCACGTGTTGTGTTAAATAAAGAGCTTTTGGTACCTGTGTTGAGAACAATTTATGAAGAGGTTTCTGTAAGTGTTTGTTGAGAACGGATACTAGAACAAGTCTGAAGACTGGATCTCTATAGGCCTCAGAACTGAAAAATCTCATGGAAAACATGGAAATATGAGCTTCACATTTTTATTTATAGAAATAGAATTCTTTGGGACCACACCTGACTGGGTTAGGTAGCAGTTTGGCTCTCCTGTTATGCTCTAAATATGTTTCCTTTTGCACCAACTTCTCCCAGATGCTTGACACTACTGGATAGCTTTTGATCAGGATACTGAGTCTAAATCAATGGTTGGCCGCCTACTTTCATTCAGGTAACCTGAAAATATTTGACTAAATAGAAAATGGATGCACTAGCAGCATAATCAATGGGAGAAAGATTTTCCTTCTTCCCCTTCTCCTCTGTCTGCAAGCAAATAGTCCATGAGATCTGTTGTTAAACATAGATACATCATGGTTTCCTTAGATCAAGGTTTCTCATCCTTGGCAATGTGACGATATGTAGACTTCAACTTCAGCATGCTGGCTGGGGAATTCTGGGAGTTGAAGTCCACACAACTTCAAGTTGCCAAGATTGAACAACTGTGCCTTGGGCTATTATCACCCGCTGTGGGTCAGGTTGCCAATGATTGAAAGTAGTGTCTTATTTATCAAATCTAGACCATAAAACTGATAAAAAGAGCAGCATTTATTGTAGGTCATACTATTTAACCATAACTGTATTACAGCTTGCCTAACCACAAGCTTGTTTCTTGAACAACATTCCCTGAACCTTATTTTATGGCAAGTGAACCCTCCAGATTCCTAGAAACAAAAAAAAATATTTAGAAGATAGAGGAAAACAACTGTACTTCATTCAATAAATGATCTTTGCATCCTTCTCACTGTATGCACAACGTCTTAAGAAAATTCACTGATTTTCTGAATTGGTATACACTAGTCAAATAAGCTAGTTTCCCCTTCCCATAAATGTAAAGCCACAATAAACCTGATTTGGATTAACCAACTAAGGTAGATATTTACAAAACCTGGTTAAGCATTGCATAGGAAACAACAGAGTTTTTAGACCATTTATTTTTCCCTTATTTCAATTAAAGAGATGCATATTTTGATCTAACGTCTTTTTGTTAAAAAAAAACCTAATTTCAATTAGTCTCACTGATCTGACTGTTATCCATTCAGGTCATGTCTACAGGAGAGTGCTGCTTTTAAGCAGATGCTTCTTTCTTTTATGCAAGAAATGGAACTTAAGAATGCACCATCATGGCTAGATGGTTTGACTGAATTTACTGTTCTCCACTGTGAACTTGTCCTACAAATGCATATGCTGCCTTCGGTTGATTTTACCCAGCGCTTTCTCACCCTGTTCATGCAGCAGCAAATAAAAATATACATATAAAAATATGCTGTAGGAGGGGGGGGTCAGAGAGTGGCAAAAGATCAGCAGAGGGGGGTTCTTTATCCAATTCAGAAGTCGTTATTGTTACTATAATAGTATTAATAATAATATGAATCTGCCTATCACAGGTTCTTGGGAAGGACTCAATAGGTGGACAAAAATGCCAGATCCAGTCTAAACATCAGGCTGACTGTGCCACAAACCATAATAATAATCCCTCAATGAGGCACTACCTTGTTATAGTTGTGGCATTTGTAAGCTTTGAGAAAAATAGGAGCTATTCCAGAGGTTTGACCACACTGGATAGGTCTCATAGAAGAATCAGGTATCTCTGGCATAAGAAATAGGGTGAGACATAATTTTTACTTGAAACAGCTTACATCTTGCGAAGATATCTTTAAACCATGAAACAACCTCCACCTATTTCATCAGGTCCTTGGCAAAGACTCAATAAGTAGACAAAAATGCCAGTTTAAACATCTGGCTGACTATGCCACGAATCATAATATGGTAAAAAGGTTTGTGCTTTCACTGTTTATATTGATTCTAGCCAATGCAATAATAATAATAATAATACTAACAAGACAGTGAAAGGCATGGAAGCCAGGGTTCCCATTCCGTGCCAGTTTAATACCGGTATAGGCGAGATCCGTTTAAAGGTGGTATTTACTTTTCCGCAAACCCATGGAATTATGCCTGTACTAACATGTCTATAGGAAATCGTCAATATGATAGAATTCCAGTCAATTCAAGTAAAAATAGAGCCTAAGAAACCGTAAGCTCCATTTGCTAAAACTAAGATCTAGTGGTAAAGAGAAAAATCTCCGGGGGGAGGGGCTGCAAAAGATTGCTCTTAGCAGCCGGAGCACCCCAAAAGAGAGCGAATGGGTAAGAAACTGGCTAAGGTACCCGCTTTCTGAAAGTCACAGGTATCTGAAAGCTGACTTGGAGATGCAGCCCTTCTCTGTTGCGTCCCCTGCTAAATCTTTTAAGTTTATGATATTGAGGGTCCCCCAGCCCCACCACGGTAATTTGCAGGGATCCATTAGGAAAAAGAGAGAG
This sequence comes from Crotalus tigris, assembly GCF_016545835.1. Lineage (NCBI taxonomy): Eukaryota > Metazoa > Chordata > Lepidosauria > Squamata > Viperidae > Crotalus > Crotalus tigris. The sequence goes on from NW_024096731.1 coordinate 1,544,509, forward strand.
AAAGAGAATGCTACAGAAATGATATTGTGATGACATCTATTGCGACATCGCTAATAGCTCCAACGAGCGACTCATTCCGCGTTTTTCCCCAATTGTGTCTTTCAATGGGTGGCATTGTGGGCTGCAGGATCCCAAGCCTTCCGATTTCTTTCAAAAGCGGCCGTCCTTCTCTTGCAACCTTGCTGGAGAAAAGCCAGCTTCGCGCCAGGGGTACGTTCTCTCCCTTTTCCTTTGAAGAACTTCTCCATCGGATTGGAGCCTCTGTAGTTAATTGTATCTAAACGCGGCAGACTTTTCCCACCTTCTCCCTTCCTTCCTTCCTTCCTTCCTTCCCTCCCTCCCTCCCTCCCTCCTTCCCTCCCTTTCTTTTCTTTCTGGTCTGAACGACAGGGCTAAAGGTAAAGAAATCTGGTGGCAAGGAGCACTTGGCGTTCCTTCAGAAACCAAGACGAATTGGATTATATGCAGATTACCTCCCTGAACTTTGGGCAGGGCCACGTGCCTCGCCAAGATTTGTACAATTAAGCAAAATCAGGGGAGAAGGGGGCTCCTCGCATCCGTTTGGATTTCGAAACCAATCAGAAAACTTTGCAGCCGCCCGTTGCTTCGCTTTTTCTCCCTGTCTCTGTCTTTTTTCTTCTTCTTCTTCTTCTTCTTCTTCTTCTTCTTCTTCTTCTTCTTCTTCTTCTTCTTCTTCTTCTTCTTCTTCTTCTTCTTCTTCTTCTTCTTCTTCTCCTCCTCCTCCTCCTCCTTCTTCTTCTCCTCCTCCTCCTCCTCCTCCTCCTCCTCCTCCTCCTCCTCCTCCTCCTCCTCCTCCTCCTCCTTCTTCTTCTTCTTCTTCTTTGTTGTGACTGTGATGTTTCTCTTTGGGAGCCCACTTGTCTTGCGTTGCTAAATATCCCAAGATTCGGGGCTACGGGAGATGTTCGGAATAAAATAAACGCGCCTTGCTGGTGGATGCAAAAGCGGGAGGGGGGTTTCACAAGACGGCCCCCACTTCCCTCTCCGCCTTTTATACGGCCACGTGAATTTCTAAATTCTATGCTATACTAACCTGGGAGGCGCGCTATTCATGAGTTCTCCCTCCCTTTCGCCTAATCTTATTAAGCATTCGGAGTGGACAGGCGCGAGGGCGTAAGGCAGGCTAGAAGGAAGCACAGAGCAGCCGGGCTGGTGTCCAATCGAGGAATTTCAGTCTTCCAGCTCAGTCCGGGCCGGCAAGAACCTTGGGAGAAGGCAGAGGGGGCGGGGCTTCGGTGTGTTCTGGAGCAGGAGGAGGGGGAGAGGGAGGAGGAAGAGGAGGAGGAGGAAGGTGCCACTGAACCCCCAAGCTCAGAAACCCAAACTGAGGTGGCGACTTGCGGGGAAATCTCCGACTAGTGTGCAGAATAAATACGTTTAGGGTCGAGGCGGCCCGTCTCCTTTCTCCGGGTCTCCGCGGGAGGTGCAATCCAAGTCAAGCTAAAGTCGAAGGTCGCAAACCTATTGGTTACTCCCCTCGCAACCACGCACTTGAATCCCAGCTGGCGCGAGTGGGTTGTGGATCCGAACGTCACTCACGGTTGCTTGAATGCTAGAGGTCGGAGGAGGGCCAGGACACCAGGCGAGGTTTGCAGGATATGGGGAGGGGGGGAGCATTGGCTGGCTTTTGCTCTCTCTCTCTTGCTCGCTCACTTACGTTGTTTGTTTGTTTTTTTCAGGCATATTTCAAACTCAGCCATGTCACAACTTTTACACCAAGGAGTAACACCGATTTTCCCCCTGGTTCGTTGGACCACACGCGCTCTCGTCGGCGCGCGGAATCACGTTGCTTAGGTTCCCACCGTAAAGCCTCCGACGACACTGACGTTTAGGGCGAGGAATAAAAACATCTGCCCCGATGACCACCCGCTTTATCCCTTCAGATACGCTTCGCACGTCCACGCCGCAAATCCTTTCAGACTTAAAGCGAACAACAACAACAACAAAAAAAAAACAGGGTAACGGTTCGTGTTTTTGTCACTAACGGCTCCTTGGCCGAGGGCGCTAAACGAAGCGGCGCTTCCCTCTAGCCACGGCGAAGGTTTAAATTGGCTTTTTGTCCCCCACCCCGTCCCAAATCTGAAATAGATCTGAGGTGGACTGGACTGTAATCTGCCAAACTTTAACGCCCCTCCCGCCCGATCGCCCAGCAGATCCAGTGCGCTGCCTGCTTCTTTTCTTACCCCCGCAGGCCTGCGACCCAGCTTAACTCCTGGGCAGCTGGCTGCTGCCGCCCGCGATCGCTTTCTCCCCTCCTCTCTCTCTCTCTCTCTCTCTCTCTCTCTCTCTCTCTCTCTCTCTCTCTCTCTCTCTCTCTCTCTCTCTCTCTCTCTCTCTCTCTCTCTCTCTCTCTCCCTCCCTCCCTCCCTCTCTCTCTCTCCCCCTCCCTCCCTCCCTCCCTCCCTCCCTCTCTCTCTCTCTCTCTCTCCCCGCCAGACACAAACGATCCGCTGCAAAGCGACGAGAAAGAATAATGTACCCACCCAGGATGGCAAACGCCGAGGGTGGAAGCGTGGGTCCCACGTGCGTTGTACCAAGTGCAGTGCCTTTGACAGTGAGACGAGAAAGTAAACACTTCTATAGATTATTTCACGGGTCACGGAGGGGAAAAGCGCCTCCCTTAACAGCCTGTCTGGACTCAGTGGCACGAGAAAGACGCCGGGACAGTGGATTGTCCATCAAAATCGTGCAATTCATCAAAACCAAAGGGGGGGGGAAGTCTTTTTGCAGCCCCGCCGCCGTTCCGAGTCAGCTCTCGGCACTTTTAGGCCAGGCTTCTTGGAACAGTGTTTGAATCTTACCTTCTATTGAAACGTCGCCACCGTTTCTTTGTCTCTATCTAACTCTTACTAGATTTTGTTGTCCCAGATCGGCCTTCTGAGCCAAGAAGAAACCCTAACCCCGCCTCGATTTCTCCTACTCTCAGGAAGTAGGAAGACAGTTGGGAGGAAAGAACTTTTACTCTGAAATAGGTCATCTAGTGTATTACATGCTAAATCCAAAACAAGTCCTCTCTTTGAGGAGAGACATCACAGAATTTCAAGAAAATAATATTGCCTGATATCAGCAAGAGAGACATATCTAGAATTCCTATTGGTTTTGGGTTACAGACACCGAATTACATCTGGGTTAAAATCGGGTTTCATTGTGAACAATAAACCCCCTTTCCAGTATAAGTAGAAGCCAGGGATTACAAATGATATATAATCATGCTTTGCATTCCCATTAAGACTCAAGAGGTAACCAACCTGGCGTCATGCTGCTTCCCTTTTTAAGGGTTCAGCAGCAATGTGCTCTCCATACGGGGGAAGGGGGAAAAAATCCTACTGAAGTCAGGAAGCCAAAGTTAAAAGGGAGAGCTTTGTGTCGAGGATGATCACCCATGCAAAGTGTCACAAAATAGTCCACCGGCAGGCAGGAATTGCACCCTTGCAGCTTCCTTTTAACTGGGATGGTGGTGATGGAAGGGGGTGGCTAACATTGTGTTGAAGTTATCACAGGAGTCTGTCCTAGTTCAAAAGACGCTCGATTTTAGGCTGTAAAATTTGCTGTTGGATTATATTTCCCATTCCCGTTAGAATCAAGCTGCTTTCCCAAGTTCTATGGGCTCCAAACTAAAGTGTGCATGCCCTAGCTGAGGCTGTCTGATTTGGAGAGGACAAAAAAAAGGAACGAGGAAGAGATAGAGAAAGAGTGAATGAGAGAGTGAGAGAGTGAGTGAATGAGAGAGTGAGAGAGTGAGTGAAAGAGAGAGAGAGAGAGAGAGAGAGAGAGAAGGAAAGAAAGAAAGAAAGAAAGAAAGAAAAAAAGAAAGAAAGAAAGAAAGAAAGAAAGAAAGAAAGAAAGAAAGAAAGAAAGAAAGAAAGAAAGAAAGTCACTGGCTACCTAGGATGGAACCTACAAGAACCACTCCAGAATAGCTATAATCATCAAAAATAAACCCTTCCGTGTCTCCACAAGCCCCTTTTCCATGCCTTCATAACTCCGTGTGTTTTCAAAAACTCCAACGTGTCTCTCAACTCCTCCAATTCCCGTGACTCTGGATCACCTTTCCATGACCTTTGCTCTCCCTCCTCCTACCCTCCCCCCCCCGACCCCGGTAGGCCTTGACCCAACGTTACCTCTGGGTTTCCCTTCTTAGGCGAACCCAGAAGCTGAGTTTTCCAACTGCAAGAAGGGGACTCGGGCTCTTCGCCCCACGAGCTGGCTGATCAAAAAAAAACAAACAAACAAACCCAAAAAAACCCCAAAACGGGTCCGACCAGCCCGGCGTGGCTATTCCGAACCGTTCGAGGCGAGTTCTGCCGGGGGGGGGGATGTTTTCCCCTGAAGAAGATGTGACTTGAGCCCCCATATAGGGTCTGTCTGATTTCAAAGCAAAATCAGCCCAGACGTCGTGTGTGTGTGTGTGTGTGAGAGAGAGAGGGAGAGAGAGAGAGAGAGAGAGAGAGAGAGAGAGAGAGAGAGAGAGAGAGAGAGAGAGAGAGAGAGAGATGATCGTAGGAAAGGTTATTTTGACCACCAGGCGCTGGAAGCCAAGTCGGGCCCTGCGTAGCAAAGGCGGCTGGTGGCCTCACCTGGGAAGAAAGCCAAGAATATCCGCCTCCGGGGCGAAAATCGGCCTGAGGGATGTGTGTGTTGTGGGGAGGGGGGGTTTCCTCGTCTCCTTTTCGCTTCATCTCCCCGCTGAGACGGGGATATCTTTATCGCGGCTCTGCCTTGGATACGCAGCCCCTCCAGGCGCAGAGGAGCCAGTTGGCGGCCACCCTGGCCCCGCCGGGCCTCGGAACCTGCTGAGAACCTGCCCGGCGCTCGGCAAAGCAACCACCCCGATCGAGGCCAAAACTGCAGGGAAGCGTCGGTGGCGATAAGTCCCCGGCGGCTCCCCCCCCCCAATACACATCCAATATGGAAGGCGGTCGGGACGGGCCAAGAGTGGCAGGCTCTCCATTGACGGAAGGGGGGGAGAGGGGGAAGAGGTGTGGGCGTGCGAGGGGAGGGGTCGGGCCTGCGGGGCTCAGCGGGCGAGAGAGAGACCTCGGGTGGGTTGCTAGCCGGAGGGAGGAAGGGGAGAGGAAATAACAGGAGCGGCGTTTTTACCCCCCCCCCTCCTCCTCCTCCTCCAGCCCTTCCTGGTGGGGCCTTCCCGAGCCCACCCCGCTCCAGCCTGCCTCGGCCGGCCTCGCCTGCCGACCCAGAGCAACGAAACGCTGCATCGATGGAACGATTATTCAGACGATTGAACTAATAAAAGGGCCGATCGATCGCTCTGAAAAAAATCACATTATTAATAGGGGGCTTGTCAAGGCGCTCTCCAGGCACGCGCCGGCTGACATCAAACTTCCCCCCCCCCACACACACACACACATTTTATTAAGTTGGGGACTTCTCCGCTGGAAACAAAAGACTCTGCCCCCCCCCCTCAGAGCAGAACCAGATCCCGGAAGATCCTCAATGCGGGAAATTTGAGACCCAGTCCGGGTTTTCTGCCCCCCCCCCGACATGGCCTTCAAAAGCGAGAAGTTTCCACCCCCCCCCAACCCCCATCGCCAAGCCCTTCAAAAGTCCTAAACGGGTCCTCTGGGTTTACTATGCAAAGGTAGCAGTTACACCGCGAGAGCCAGGCGGCTGCACCTCTCGCTGGCCAAAGAGCAGCGAGAGTTTGGAGGTGGGGGGGACAAGTGGGTCCGCTGGTTGGCTTTCTTTTGACAGCCTGCAAGGCACGCCGGATCTGACAGCACCGGCACCATCCGTTCAGATAATCTGGTTCGATTCTGGAATTTCCAGCTGACAAAACAGCTTTCACCCAATTAAAGCACAGTCTTGGGGACGGGAGGGGAGTTCTAGAGGTCAATTACTTAAAACAGTCTAGCACTTCCTGTCAACCTTGAGGAGCTCGCCTGGCTGTGAAGTGGATTCCATCTGCTATCTGCCCGGTAGCCCCTGATCCAAGTTTTTTTTTTTTTTTTTTCCCAAAGCTTCTCCATCCTAAACGCGTCACTTTGAAAAACTTTCCCAGTGAAAGCAAGGGAGGTGCTTCCAAAGAGTAAGGGTGCTTAGGCTTGCCAGTTAGTTTTTATTTATTGCTGGGAAATAACTGGCCCCCATTTTTATTTTTAATATTTATTTCGCAGATGACTATCTAGCACAGACATTGAGGGAGAAAGAGAAAAGACACCTCCAGGACTTGGGGGCTGTCTCCTGAACAGGAGCGTCCAACTTAAACCATAGTTTATGATAGACAATAGGAAAAAAAATGTGTCGGTCTAATTCAGTATCCTCTTTCAAGTCAGACGTGCTAAGTTTTTAAATAAAAATTAAAACCAACATCAGTTTACTACTTACACGGAACTAAACCCAAACGGGACGTCAAGACAACTGTTCCAGAAGCCTGTGCTTCTTATATATCCAGTCTTTCCGGACAAGAAAGCCCATCGTCCTTGTGCGTTATAAAATAAAATCACAATGCATCTCGCTCTCTAGCTCAAACGCAGCCCTGAAAAAAACAAGAACTTCAGCCCTTACCTGATCTGCCAGTCCTGGGAGTCATGTAGTTTTTCTCTAATTCCATTCTGATTTTTCAGGACTTTAGTGAAATGAACAGAGAGGGGTGTAAAAAAAAAAAAGTTTGCACTTTTCTCTCGCCCCCCCTTTTTTTTCCTTGAGGGGCTGCTTGCAGATTCGAATAATTCAACTCTTCCGCTCCCCGCCGAGCCTTTGCAGCTGATCAGTGAGCTGAAACTAAACGTTTTAGGTGGGAAGAAAGCGTTCGAAGGAACCGTGAAATGATTAAGGAACTAAAGAGCTGCTCGCCATGTGAGATCATGTCCTGTTCTCTAAAAACATCACAAGATGTCCCTAGACGCAGCCCAAACTCAAGAAACTCTGACATCTGCTGTAGCGGGAATCCAAGTTTGTTTGCAGCCTTAAACTGTTACAGGAGCTGTTTACAGAATGAGGCTGTGACAGGAAAGCAGGCGGCGGGGGGGGGGGGGGCGAGAAGCGGGTTTTCATTTCACTGAAACGCGCAGGGTTTGGAGAAACTAAAGTCCCGATCAACTTTTCATTAATGTACACATTCATTAGCATGAAATGAGGACGCTAAAGTCCTGAAAGGAAGGTGGAAGGTGGGTTGAAAGAAATAGCCTGTGCGGGTATATTCCACTGCCTCACCAATTAGCTTTCTTCAAGTTGCTTCCAAAACAGAAGATGGGGGGGGGGGGAACAGTTTGCTCGATTAACTAGAAAATGCTATGTAACCAAGACGGGCTGCAAACTGTATTTAACCCCCTTAATTGTTGTCAAAGTTTGAGAGCTGGCCAGGCTGGGTTTCAAAAACAGCTAAAGAATTCTTCAGCCAGAGAAAGCAGTTTTACTGGGGGAATTCCGGTGCAACAATTCTGTTTTAATTTTTATATACTTTACTTTCGTGAAAAGGAGGCCCAAAGGATTGGTTATGTTATAATTGGAACAGTGAGTGAATGTCTCTGCTGTTAAATCCAGGAGGAGGAGGAGGAGGAGGAGGAGAAAAGAAAGAAAGAAGGAAGGAAGGAAGGAAGGAAGGAAGGAAGGAAGGAAGGAAGGAAGAAAGAAAAAGAAAGAAAGAAATTATGTAACCATGTGTGTGTGGTGTATAACCTGGAAATTCAAATATACTTTTGCAAGGAGAAAATGTAGAATTCGGTTCCTTTTCACAAGACATTTCTAAAACAAGGATTGGGTTTTATTTTTATTTTTTAATATTCCATTGAACCTTGGGGAAAAGAAACGTTTTGTTCTCTTCTGTCCCAAATATGTTATTTTTGTACAACACTGCAGCAGAACCCCCTTCTTGCCTTAGTTTTCCAATCCCTACCCATGCATTAATAAAATAAATGTTATTGGCACCAGCCCATAACAGTACAGAAAGTCATTGAAAATAATTCCCAGCCATAAAATGTTTAATCAAAATCAAATAAATAAATAAATCACATTTTCAAGCCAGGGGAAAAAAAAACACAGAACCCCAAAGCATTCCTGCCACTTACTCTACCAGTTTGAGGTGCCCTCCCTTTTATTTCCCAGATAAAAGTGTTTGACCCTTACATAGGCTGTAAGAAAGCACAACTAGTCAGGCTTCCGGTTGTAATAAAGGGTGTGATTTTTAAAGAGAAAAATAAATACCAGCTGCCACCCATGGAGTAAAAAAGGTTGGGGGGGGGAGAGTGACAAATGCTTTTTCACCTTAATTCCCGTCCCTGTAATATAGCTGGCTTGGTTAAGTTTGAAATATTCATCATGTCTGTCTAAAACGAATCTACTTATTCTATTGGACGACTGACTAAGCCACTCGCTTTTCACTACCTGCCATTTTTTTCTTCTTCTGTCCAGTCCTATCCAATTCTCGGAGACTGTCTGGACAAGTTCTTACAGTTTTCTTGGGTAAGATTTTTCCGAGGGGTTTGCCCCTGTCTTCTTCCTAGGACTTGAGAGAAAAGTCACTCAGTCACTAGGTATCTAGCCTACTGCCTTAATCACCACACCAACTGGCTCTAATACCGGCGGTTGCACTACACTAAACATGTAACTTTTCATGTTGTCTTGATCTAGAACTCTTAAATAAACACACACCAGCGCACATTGCCCACCTCCATCCACTCCTGAACTCTAGAATAAGAGGAGGGCTCCTTCAGCGCAAAGGGTTGGTGGGGGAAGGAGGTAAGCAAAGAGAGACCCAACTCTGCAGGTTGCAGTATAAATACTGAAAAATATCCAGTGCCTGTTGGGCAGTTAGCATTACAATCCTTCTCCCCTGCAGGATGTAAAATGGCTTCTTTTAGTCCCTCGCCTCTATTTCATTGGGAATTCACCTTTTATCTGCCTCTGTTTCAGACTGAGAAGTAGAAAGCGAATCTTCAGTTAAATTCTCATGGAACCAAAGCGGGGTCAGGCCTGCTTGAAAGATGAGATGGAAGAAAAACTTCAGATCTAAATACCACAAAAGGTCCTTGGGTTTCCTAAGATTTCTTGTGTACCTACTTTCAAGTATGATTACAAGACAAAAATTATCTACAAGTCTGACTGACCCCATAAGAATTATTTGAGAGTAGAGATGTGTGGGGCAAAGAACTGAAGCTTTACAGCAGAATAACAGGCCTATTTGTTCCTGTTTCCCCAACGTGAATAAAAAATAGATGTGTATTGAATCCTGGAAGAGTTTGTGCACATGCTTTCTCCTTCTTCAGACAGAGCATAACTGTTATGATTTTTTTAAAAAAATTGCTATACTTTTAGGGAAAGAGTAACCACACCCCACCCTAAGGATAAAAAGAATTTTCAGGAACCTTTGCCTGGACCTAAGCTCAGACTGTCACAAAGCAAGGGTTGTGACTTGTCCAAACCAGACCCCTTTGAAAGCAAAATTCCATGTAAATTTGGGTGGGTGGAATACAAAATTTTTGGCCAATTTAGACTAAACACTTCCCTCCTTTTATGACGACTCTTCCTGGGCTTTCATTAAAAGAATCTAGGCCTTTTATTAATCTAAAATATGCCTCATAGACAGCCAAATGTGAAAGAGAGAATAGGTACAAGTGGGTGGGAGGGAGGGAGGGAGGAGGAAGAAAGGGAAGGAAAAGGGGGAAGGAGGAAGAAAGGGAAGGAAAAGGAGGGAGGGAGAAAGAAAGAAAGGGAAGGAAAAGGGGGGAGGGAGGGAGGGAGGAAAAAGGGAAGGAAAAGGGGGAGGAAAAAAGGGGAGTGAAAGTGAGGAATAAATAAAAACAAATAGGAAAAAGGGAGGACAATTGAAAGGTGGAAAGAGAAGAAAGTGAAAGAAAAGGAGGAAGGGAGGGAGGGAAGGAGAAAAAGGAGAGAGCGAGAGTGAGAAAGAAATAATAAAAAAAGGGAACTGAGGGAGAGAGGGAGGGAGGGAGATCAAACTAGCATTATTTTAGAATCTACAGTCTCTGCCTTGTAGTCACACATATTTACTTTAGAGCTGTGGTGGCGAACCTATGGCATGGGTGCCAGAGGTGGCACTCAGAGCCCCAGTCCTAGGCCTTCACTGGGTTTCATAAAACCTTTTCACTTTAGGCCTCCACCCGTGTGCAAAAAAAGAAAAAAGTTCAATCAATCAGTCAGTTTCAACTTCTTGCAAGGGGAGGGGAAGGGGAAGAAAAAAAAAAGATCTTGCAAAATTGGAATTGATTGATTGAACCCACCCAGTCTGCCGTTACCACCACAGCCATGTCCACCCAATGGGCCACACACCCCAATAGGCCACACCCAGCCAATGGGCCACACCCAGCGGCACCCGATGATAGGTAAGTGGGTTTTGGGTTGCAGTTTGGGCACTAGGTCTCTAAAAGGTTCGCCATCACTGCTTTAAACTCCCTGAAACCCTTACACCCGAGTAACCAGGCACAAGATTAGGAAGATCCAAACAGTAATCAGATGGGGGGGGGGCGCGAAGAATTCAAATTATTGGTATCCCCTTCAAGGCTCTTTTGTTCTCGGCCGCGCTTATTGGGACTGAGGTGGTGTTTCCAGACTTTTCCGAGCCGTCTTTGAAGTGGGCGTAACACTTCCGAGTCCTCAGTTTGAGCGTCAATACGCTCTCCCAGGGGGAATAACAGCTCCCGCGAAGTTCTCCTGCGCAAGCCCGGCGGGCTCCTCCCGACTCCTCCCACCGAGCTGCTAAGCTTGCGCAGGAGACCTTTCCGGAGCAGGGTGCCGGAGCAGGGCAGCTAGCCAATCTTTCGAGCTGCAGCTATTTGCGTGTTTTAACGCCCAAACTGGCTCTTTTGCTAATTTGGCTTCTCTCTCAGCTGTCTTACTTCTCCTTTTCCTAACGTCTCAAATGGCTGATTTGTTTATATATAAATAGCACGAGTGTAAACACCATTTCCATGCGGCCAGCCCTTTTGTAACAGGCCGTCCTTCCAACTTTCTAAAGCGAACCAACCACCCTTTTCTCCGAGATGTCTCAACTTCCTTGATCCTGCTGTGCAAGACAAAAAAAAAAGGGGGGGGGGTTGAATTGGGGATTTAAAGATTTTTGTCCCTCTCTGCACCCCCTTCCTGGACTCAGAAGAGAAAAAGGATGCTCAATGGGAAAGCCGAATGCCTTGGTGGGTCACCAAAAGACCTTTAGCTTTTGGCTGATTAAGTATTAATTAATTAATTAAGGGTGTGTTTGATGTGAACAGGTACAATTCAGTATACCAAGTATGCCAAGAAAATGTGTAAATCACATTTACATGAGAGTAAATCCCATTGTGCTCCAAAGGACCTACTTCCCAGTAATTATGCCTATCTCACCTTGTATGCCTAAAGTTCATTAAACAATCAGTCTTGTGATTTTTTTCAAGGAAAAGTGTTTTGAGTTGGGAAGGAGGCTGATGTTTCCGCACCCTGATACCAAAGCATGTCAAAAACACAGCCCCAACATCCTTAAACCTCAGCATTTTATTAACTTTATATGTGGGCCTTTAGGGGAAATGAAATACCATTAAAATCTAAAATTACTGCTGAATAAGCTATTAAGATCCCACTTGAAGAGAGACAAGAGAAAACATTATTTATTTATGAGCCTACGTAGCTGAATCTGGATACAGAATGTGTAGAGTTGCAGTTTAATTGATTGTGGGCCATCAGATTGATGTCAACTCTTAGTGACTGTATAAACCATTTTTCTCTAAGATAATTTGTCCCTAACCCAGTCCTTTAGAGCTTTGCAGTTTCCTTAATGTGGATATAATTGGATGGATGACAAGAGATTATTTACTATCTAAACAAATGCAGTGTTACATATAAAGAATGTTTGTGCTAAGTATTCCCAGACGTGTGAGCCAACTGACACAGTACCCATCAAATATATTTGTCTGTCTGTCTGTGTGTGTATGTGTGTGTGTGTGTGTGTATGAAATTTCCCTCCTTGGCAGAAGTGTACATAGGTGCCTATTTGCTCATTAAAAGGTTCCATCTTAGGCTCACTACTCTTCAATAGCTTCATAAATGACTTAGATGAGGGAATAGAAGGGGAACTCATCAAAGTTGCAGATGACACTAAGCTGGCAGGAATAGGCAGCACCTTAGAAGACAAGCTCAGGATCCAAAAGATTCTTGACAGATTTGAACAATGGCTGTGGAGAAAAACAAGGTTTTACACCTAGGCAGGAAAAATCAAAGGCAGGAGTACAGATTAGGTGAAACCTGGCTCACAAACAATAACCTTGGAGTCCTAGTGGCCGATCACTTAAACTTGAGCCAGCAGTGTGTGACAGCAGCCAAAAAAGCTAATACAATCCTTGTTTGTATAAACAGAGGCATAGAATCAAAATCACGTGAAGTATTAGTACCTATTAGTACCGCTTTATAAAGCCTTATTAAGTCCATACCTGGAATACTGCATCCAGTTTGGGACGCCACATTACAAAAAAGATGTTGAGACTTTGGAAAAAGTGCAAAGAAGAGCAACTATGATGATTAAGGGCCTGGAGGCAACAACGTATGAAGAACTGTTGCAGGAATTGGGTATGGCCAGTCTAGAGAAAAGAAGGACTAGGAATGACATGATAGCAGTATTCCAGTATTTGAGGGGCTGCCACAAAGAAGAGGGGGGTCAACTTATTTTCCAAAGCACCAGAAGGCAAGACCAGAAACAATGGACGGAAACTAATCAAGGAGAGAAGCAACCTGGAATTAAGGACAATTAATTGATGGAACAGCTTGCCTTCAGAAGTTGTAGGTGCTTCATCTCTGGAGGTTTTTAAGAAAAGACTGGACAGCTGAAATGGTATAGGGTCTCCTGCTTGAGCAGGGATTGGACCAGAAGACCTCCAAGTCCCTTCCAGCTCTATTCTGATTGATTAATTGCTCTAAGGTTGGTGATGCTGAGGGGAGTGATTGGCCCAAAGACAGCTAACAAATATACCACTCTTATGACTGACCAAGTGGAGAGGATGGATCAACATTCTATTTGCTTTATTTCATCTGTGTAGAGTCAACAGTGGATTCCATCACTGGATCAAGAAAGTATCAGACTGTTTACATTTTCATTTTGAAGGACTTCCAGTGCTTTGGCCAGATCCTTAACTTGTGCCCTTTTCTAGCTGTGAAAGGCAGTCCACATGGATTGGTGTGGAATTTGCATAGAAATGGTTGGGCTGGACAAACGTTATAACAGAGGTGGGCTGGTGATTCCACACAGAGTGGGCAATCCATGGAAAATCAGAATCAGCAGAAGACACAGGGACGTTAGCTAAATCAAGGAACCCAGAATCTTAGGAGTGGCTTCTCTGGAAGAATTACTAGCACCATCTGCACTTTGACTGGAGTATGTGAATGGCTCATATGTCTTCATTTTTCTCAGTCCTTCTTCCTGCCACAGAAACTGAAGGCATCAGAGCAGGAGACCTCACAGTTATCTTGTGCAGTGAGTAATAATGAAAGATCCAAGAGCTCTTTAAATGGTCAGCAGTGATTTGAATTGAGTTCCCTCTGATTCTGATCCTGGAAGAGGCTGGGAGAGATCCTCGAAGAGTCTGTTGCAACCATCTGCAAAACCAGGAGGCAGGTTGTCAAGGAGACTGGCAAGCATGCACTTGTGGGGAAACATGTTGACAGAAAAGATTATTATTATAAATCAGAAAATAATGATGGAACCAACAAAGTAATTCCGAGCGGCAGCACACATCCTACAATGCAGAAGCTGAAACCCCATTAAAACAACTGAGGTCTTATTCTGACCTGTTCGAAACAATTTGTCTCAGATAACATCCCACAAGCAGATAGGTTGGACTACAGCTCCCATCCTTCCTAGAAAAAAACGGTGGCCCTTAGAATACCAAGGGCCACCGTTTTTTCTAGGAAGGATGGGAGCTGTACTCCAACCTATCTGCTTGAGGGATGTTGTCCTCCTCATCGAGGATACCAAGAATGGTGGGTGTGGTGGGTGTGGTAGGGACACGGGGGGGGGGGAGAAGGCTGCTTCAATAGTACCCTTTCAGATGAGAAGATGCTTGTAATGAAGGCTGTAACTCAGACTAAGGGCAATCCGATTTTCTGGTGGCTGATGCAGCCACCTTTTGCTTCCAGTCTTCCCAAATACCTGTCTCCTTAGTAAAAAAAAAAAAAAAAAAATGAAGCCAGATTAGCAATGCCAAACAGCGCTTGGGTCTGGTTTGCATTCCTCCCCCCCCCCCCAATGGCTTTTGAGAACAAGCAGACCACAAAGTCCCAGAGCCAGTGGTGGAACTAACTTTTTGAAGGGGGGGGGAAAGGTTCAATTTATGAATGGCCTTTGGTACTATGGACTTTATTAAGTCCTGTTCCAAGACGCGCCTTTTTCCTTTCTTCGCAGTTAATCCATTCCAGTGAATTCAGCGGCCCCCCTCCAGACAATGTTGTTGTAGCAAAGAATTCCGGAGCCTGGAGGTGGAGGGGTGGGGTGGGATGGGGTGGGGTGGGCAGATTAAAGAAACTGGACCCTTTCACCTCCTGGCAAGAACAACAATTCTGGCATTTCAGGGCCCGGCCGGTGGCTCCCACACAATTGCTTTCTCCCAGGTGGTGTGGCAGGCACTGGGGGGGGGGAGGGTCGTTGTCCTTTGCCAACCGCCCCAAAGGTTTTGCAAAAGAGTGGCGGACCAGATCCAAAACGAGCAAAGGTTGGAGAGCTACTTCGGGAGAGAAGGTGAGAGAGCAGGTGTGAAAGGGAAAGAGTGAGGTTGGTGATCAGGCAGTTGAGGACAACGCAGGAGAAAGGCGGAGCCCCCCCCCAAAAAAAGCGCCCCCAAGGCGAAACGTGTGAGATTAATATGGGGTAGAGGGGAGAGAAGGAGAGCATTTTGCTCTCTCCAGAGGAATCACCTGCGGATCGAAGGATCCCTCTGCTTTTTTGAAAATAAAAAGTGTGACTTCTTGAATGATGCTTCCTTAAGAAATGTACAGAAATTGTTAGATAAATAAGCAGAGAGGTGTAGAAAAGACAGGCAAGCAACGCGTTTTAACGCCCTGTCGAACCGCGAGCGGACTTTTCTCCAAGGTCTCTTGCTACTCCAGTCCTCTGTCTAGGCCAGTGTTTCTCAACCTTGACAATTTTAAGGCATGTGGACTTCAACTCCCAGAATTCCACAGCCAGCAATGCTGGCTGTGGAATTCTGGGAGTTGAAGTCCACATGCCTTAAAATTGTCAAGGTTGAGAAACACTGGTCTAGGCGAAGGCATCTCTATACCGTAGGTAGGAGAACGGATTCCCCTAGCTGAGTTGTCTGGGTTCCCTGTCTAAGCCCAAATCAAGGAAACTACAGGTTGACTGAGCGTATCGCAGAACTCAGTCAATGGTGTCTTATTCTGTAAATTAGGGTCAAATTAGCGCCTTACAAATCAGGCCTCTGAAATAAGTCTGGCTGGCTACGCGGATGTTCCTGAATCCGAGGGAGGGGAAGAGGGAGAAAGGGGCAGACCGAACTCTGCCCTGTAATTCCAGGCCAATATAGGAGGAATAACCAAATCTTAAATTGATTGCAGTGACCCGGACTCGGTTATCAATCAGGGCGAATGGAATGCAAACGTCCATTCAAAGGTACCGGGTCAGGTTAGTCCCTAAACAACAACAACGCGCCATTCAGCGGCTGATCCGGAAAGTTTGGGTTCAAAACTCGTTTTCTCCTCGGAAAGACCATCGACCTGTTGCTGGCTACAGGTCCCCCCCCCCCGTAGAGGCAAGTAACCAATTCGAAGAATAAATGAAGTCGACCCTAACGGTGTGGATCAAAAAAAAATATCTCCCGCCCGCCAAAGTTTTCGAGAACTAAAGTCGTCAGCAGTGGCGCCCCGCGGAGTTTGTTATTCCCGGGGAATGGGCAAGTCTTAAGAATAAAAGCAATGGGGGGGGGGGAGAGAGAGAGAGAGAGAGAGAGAGAGAGAGAGAGCGGGGGGGGGCATGGGAGGGGACGGAAGGCTAAAGGCCCAAAGCTGCCCGCTTGGTTTCTGAGGGAAGGTTGCCACGTCTGGGTGAATGAGGAGAAATGAAGAGAGAGAAAAAAGCCTTCGAGGGGCGGAGGGAGGGAAGCTGCGGGAGCCCAGGCGAGAAGGAACTGCGACTTTGTGACTTTAATTAAAGCGACTCTGCGGGGCAGGAGAAGGGGAGGAGAGGGGAGGAGGGGGGGGGAGGGAAAAGCCCGCGCAGACCCCTGCGCGCTCGGCTGGCAACTGAAAACTCTTCTTCAGCGGAAAGGTTGCCGGTAGCCACCGGACTGATCTGGGCGCGCTCTCCTCAGGGATCTCTGACCTCAGAGTGGGAAGGGGGGGGGGGAATACCCTAGCGGATAACAGCCCTTCTTCCCCCCGTTTTGCGTGCAAATAGCTCACCGTCCGCTTGCTTAATTGACAAAAGAATCGAGGCTCGGAAAGGAAGGCGAGGGCTGCTGGCCTGGTACCTTCTGGACCCGAGGCAGCGCCGCCGCCCGGTTTGGCCAGGACGCCTCGCGAGTAAAAAGGCTGCGCCTCCGAGGCTGGCACAGCAACGCAAGGGCGAAACGGAGCAGGGCGCCAGGCTCCCCAGCCCAAGAAAAAACTCCCAATTCGAGGGTGGTGCTGGAATGGGGGGGTCAGGTGGGGGGGGGGCGCACAGATTCCGAATGGCACTAAAACGCGGAGAGGCTCCGCTTTAGCAAGAGCGCTTTTTGCAGACGATGAAAGGCGGGAAAGTCCTCCCAAGTTTTGGGGACCCGCGCTCGCTTCTTAGTAGATCTTGGGGAGCAGAATGGGAATGCCAGCGTTGGGCCATCTCCTCCTCCTCCTCTTGTGCGGGGAGGGGGGGAGGGAGCTTTCTATTTCAACGTCGTTTTGGGCGACACTTTCCCCTCCCCCTTCTGCTGCCCAACGTTTTCCGTGTGCTTCTAACTCGTTTTCCGTTTCGCCTGTCTCGGGGCCTCCTCGGGATGCGCTAGACTACCACACTGCACCTCCTCCCCTGGCAATGGCATAATAAGGGATTCGACGGTCCCCCAGCTGGGAGTAGTTTGGCACGTCCGGCCGAGCCTGAGAAACTGGCGACCAAGGAAAGGGCCCTCTTTACGAGGATTTCCCCGTGATAAAAATGCCCTGATGGGCCCCAGCGCGGGCCGATCTCTCCCAGCCGGTGGCCGAAAGCCCCTCTAAACCCAGACTGATGAAGAGGACTGTAATCCAGGATGCTTGCAGGGCCCCGACGGGATCGTGGGAGAATAATCTATCTACTCCTGGAAGCCCATCCCACCCACCACGCAGGCACACATCCTGCCAAACCCAATCTCCACTCTGTCGGGGGCGGCGTCCCCCCAGCAAGTGTGGGGAGGAGAGCAACCGCAGAAAAGAATGTCCCGCATCTGGAGCCCAGCTGCTGAGCTCCGGGACCCTTAGGCCGGTCCCCCCTCAGGGTAGTTCGGACAAGTCGATTGGCTCACATCCCGGAGGGTCCCCGAAATATCTTCCATTGCTTCTGAAAGTGGTGCGGGGACTGAACTGGGAAGCGTCCCGTTTGGTCGGGTTGAGGCAACAAAGAGGATTCGCCTTGGTGGGAATGCTGATAATCCGGGCAGCTCCATTTTTATTTTTTTATTTTATTTATTTATTTATTTATTTTTGCAAATTTAGGCGCCCGAGGGACTTGAGAATCAGTTAGATAAGCAAACGGACCAAGTATCTATAGGTGTCAGCCCTTCCAGGCAGACCAATACAGGAAACCAAAATTGTGAAGGCTAAAGCTATTTTTTATGTTAATCTTACAGTAACAGAATCGTGCAAGACACAATATGTCTTCCCCCTGCCTTCTTTTATCTGGGGAGGGCTAAGCCTAACAGGCTTACTCAAATTATATTTCTGCTTCCCACTCACATGTCTTTTCTCTAATCTTTGTCTTGGTTGGGGATCTTCCTCCTGTTATTTCTACTGCCCGTTACAGTGGGACTTTTTCATCTTTAGTACCACTAAAGCTTAGTTGGGCAGGGGGCACAGAAAAAACTCCATGGCCAAGAGGTCCCTCCTGGAGCTTCCCTCTCCTTCTCCTCAAGGTCTATCCCAGGTCAAGGTCAATGTTCTCACAGGCACATCAAGCAGGGTTAATAGGGACCTCACCAAGGGTCAGCATCCACAAACATGACAAAGCAATAGGGTATTGGAAAGCCCTGTATTCTTTATCCATCTCCCCCTCAAAAATATTTTGACTGCATTCATACAAGATGTTGAACTTGCCTACTCAATGAGCCTGTTTTCTGGTATATACACCAAAGAGCTTTTGTTTGCACAGCCTACGAAAACAAAGATACAAACCAGCTCACCCCACAAAGAATAAAATGACTCAAGTTTCTCTGGTTGTACAAATGCGGTCATTAAATCTTTAACTGAGCAGCTGAAATGTATTTTGCCAATATGGATTTAAGGGAGAGATGAAAAGGGGCCAATATCTCAGGGCTGATTCTGAGTGGGTCCCTTATTCCCGCTATTGGACATTTGATCTCATAATTGCACTATTAATTTTTTATTTTTGTTTAACAAAGCCACTGCAAGCACAGTGTCCTATTTATTTCGATGAGAATTCAAAATGTTCAACAATCAGATTATCTTATATGCCATTTATTATATTTCAAACCTTGAAAGAACTTCACATACCTGAACTAGCCTCATATGTAGTGAGCAATACTATCTACAGACATTTGCATTACCAGTTCTGCCTCTCTGCTACTCTATTATTCCAATTTATGAATGCATATGTACAATATTTTAGGACTTGCACAAAAGCATTATTAAACAACTGCAATGTTTTTGGTGGATATACCTTTATTTTTTTTAAAGTATATATACTGCTCAAAAAAATAAAGGGAACACAAACGTATAGGATCCTATATGTTTGTGTTCCCTTTATTTTTGTGAGCAGTATGTATGTATGTATGTATGTATGTATGTATGTATGTATGTATATTATCTGTTGGGTGAGGCACTAGGTCTACCAAATATAGTCTGCCACTAACCCTTTGTCAGCCACAAAATTTTGTATGTATGTATGTATGTATATATGTGTGTGTGTGTGTATATATATATATATATATATATATATATATATATATATATATCCATATGGAAATGAATTTAATAGTAGGGTCATTTCTATATTCATGCTCAGAATTGTAAAAATTCAAGTTGCCTAAAAATGTAATATTTTTTTTAAAAAGTAATAAATTAATAGTATGGATTCATGGATTCATGTTATAAACAAAATCTCAAATTTATCTAATATCACTAGAGTGAAGTGGAATGAAAAATGTGTGTGTTTGAGGGGGCATGTATGCATACATACCAAAGCAAGACTAAATTTATTAATGGCAAGAACTCTTGCTTATGGATAGGATTCAAGCAGAAAATAGGTTAGGATCCATTTTTAAACACACTCAAGAGTATTTTAATCTAATTCAGGTAATTTTCCATTCTCATGAAGCTTTAATAAAAAAAACCTTTTTCCTTTATACAATTAATTTTCCTCATCTTGGTTTTTTTTTTTTGAAAGTCAATAATTAAGTTAAAAAGTTATATTCAATGAAATTCCATTTACTTCTTTTTCTGATAACTCCAGTCTAAACCATGATTAGAGGATAATTCCATGGTTGAGACTATGATCTAAATCAATGATTCAGAATATCAGCTGCATAGCCTAACCTTGAGAAGTTACAAACCCAAGTTTGATCAATAGAGTTTACTCCCTAGAGAGGATCTTAAAGCAATGCTTAAATCTTATTCAAGATATGTTGATCAGAAAGAAAAGTATTGGAATAGATTTTTTATTGATGTAAGATCCTGTTTGCTTTTATTCTAGAATCTAGAAAATACTTTATTGCATTCAGGGTTATACTGTAGGAGACTATTGTAGATTGCTTATATTTCTAATGGACCTTCAAAGAGCCATTGCAATGAAAATTAAGAATACAATAAATGAGAGCCTATTTGGTATAGCGGTTAAAGCATCAGTTTAGAAACCAGGAGACTGTAAATTCTGGTTCCACCTTAGGCCAGTCCCTCTCTCTCAGCCCTGGGAAGGAGGCAATGGCAAACCACTTTTGAAAATTCTTGCCAAGAAAACTGCAGGCACTTTTCCAGGCAGTCACCAGGAGTCAACACTAATTCAAAGGACTAAACAAACACACAACAACGATATTCAGAGCTGATTCAGTATGCTCGTTGATCATGGTTTCCAGAGCCATCTATCTCAGACTTTAATAGGACAGGCTTCTAAAGAAACACTGACTTAAAGTCTGCCTGTTACTTGCTTTACAATGTAGAGTGAATCCCACAGAGATTTACATAGCCGTCTAGCAGGCTTTAAACTTCGGAAAAACCTGGCTATATTAGAAGTTCTATCCGAACAATAGGAAGATGAAGAATTGACATCAATCCATCGAACTGTAGTTTGATTACGCTGATTTAAAGAGGTTGGGGTTAAATTCCGGGCAGATGGGGGTACTTCAGTCGTCTCCAATAGTCTTGAAGGAGCCTGAAGGGACTGCTCGTTGGGGCTTTTACAATGTCAGAGATGCCTTTGTTACCCCGGAAGTTGACTGAAACCAATGAAGCGGATCCGCAGGACCATTTTATTCAGATTTATCCTGACCGCCATTAGACAGTTCCAAGGGGGAATCTCCAGCCCGAAGGCTGCTTGCCAGGCACCCTAGACCTAGAGGGATTTGCTGTGTGTGAGTTCAGCTGCTTTTGCTCAGGAGTCCCTGCACTATATTCCAGTAAGACTTACTTCCGGGTAAGAATGCTTAGAATGGCAGCTTCAGGCAGACCCATTTCGGAAGTTAGCTGTAACTTCCTTGATGCGGATGCTGGTGAAATATCACCCATTGCCGATTGCTCATTATTGTCAAGTAAGTGAATTTCGTTTGTATCGCGAGTCCTCCTCACTTCGGCGCGTTAACAAGGGAGGGTGATTCTTCTAAGCCGAACATAAAGCGTGTTGGCGTTTTGTAAAGAGTTTATAGGACAGCATCCTTTGCCGAAGTCTCCTCTGGAGTTCACTCAAGACTGCAAACTCCTCCTTTGTTCAGAAACAAATCCCATGCATTTATGAGTAGGTTTTGTGTCATTTCACCGATTCCTCATTTCACAGGCGGAATGCATTCTCTGAATAATGGGACTGTGTGCGTCCCAATCAGTGTTGACTTCAGGCGACCACCTGGATAAGTTCCTGCAGTTTTCTGGATAAGATTTCGGAAGTAGTTTGCCCTTGCCTCCTTCTCAGAGCCGAGAGAGTGACTAGTTCAAGGTCACCTGGCTGGTTTCGCACTTCAAGCGGGATTAGAACTCAGGATCTCCCGGTTTCTAACCTGATACCTTAGTCACTAAGATTTACAGTTTGGTAAATTCCGTGAGATTCAATAGGTTTTACCCTCGAGTAAAAATGCTGAGGATTTGGCTACACCCTATTGCATCTTACTGCAACCAGCCTGTAATTCAAACTTGGCATTAGTAAAGCGCTTACTTGGAAATACTGTAAATAGGTTACTTGAATGAATTAGCAACCAAGAGCCTATAGGTAAACACATTGATTACAATATAGTTCCTAGGAATTTTCCACGCTGAGGGGGTCTTAACGCTTAATAAAACTGCGTTCTGTCTTCCCCGAAAGCTCCTGATGGATATTCTCCTGCTCTTAGTACCACAGAAATTTGTTATATAATTACAGTATAGTATTGCTGGTAATTTGCCTTGACCTGTGGGAAGTAGCTTTAAACTGTGGTTCATCAAGGCGACCTGGACAAGTAGAGTCTGCGACGGGAGGGGGAGGTGGGAACAAATCCAGAGAAGGGAGGGGAAGAAAGAACTGGATGTATATTAGGACCTAGCGCTTAAAAAAAAAAAAAAAGCATCGCGCACCTTTCTAATAAAGCAAATTTTTCAAGATGAAGGTTGGGAGCACGAGAAATATTACTTTATCTACAGCACCCCGAATCCAGCCGCTTATTTCTCGAGTTATCAGACTCCAACGAATCTAGCCAGCTTGTGCTCGAGGCCAGATTTGCACCGAGAATGTCATCCAAGTTTTAGAGTGACTCCGTATTCAGAAGTAAATCCTTCTGAGTTCTCTGTACAGCGACTTCGTACCGAGCTGCAGCTTCTACCCCAGGTCTTGATTTCGTTAAAAAAAAAACAAAAAAACCACGAAACCCCTTTCTTAAACTCAGCCGAAACTTCCACCTTCGAAAGAACCAGGCGGGAACTTGTATTTGGTAAAGGTCTAATGTGCAATTGCACCTCCTTAGTTGGGACCGAGAGGAGTCCTCCAAACACCAGCTACAACTTTAGCAACTCCTAGACCTAGATGGGTTTGCCCGGAAAGGCTTAGGCCGGTGGAAAATGGGAGGGGGGGGGGAAGGAAGCAAAGCAACCATAGAGACGGAAAGGAAGCCACCTGACTGCCTAAGAACAGCTGAGGCGTCTAAAGAATGCTGGTGCCAATTTGCTCCCGCTGCGCGGAGGGATTCAGTAACCGAAGGGTAGAGCGAAGCGCAGTACAAGGAAAACGCGACTGGCTCGGAAGGAGACCTCTTTGGATTCCGAGCGACAGAATGTGGCAGCAAAGTTTGCTTTACTGCCTATAACAGAAAGTGGAGTCTCCACAAAATCGTATTTATTGGAGAACGCATTCTGCGTTGCCCCTAAGGCAGCTTACATAATTGACACCGGGATATCGAGAAGAATCTGAATATCAAGCCGGCGATAATCGAGTGCAAGTGAAAATGCAGCGTGGTGGGGGGAAGGGGGTCTACTAATGTTATTTATTTATTTGCATTTTCCCCCCCACCGATCGGGGAGTTCTAAAATACTCATCCATTTCTCTTTCACTACATTACTGCCAACGGCAGTTCTCAGTTCTGCTTGGCAAACACTTGTTGAACCAAAACCTTTACTGTAGAGATAAAGGGGGCATGTAATCAGTTATCTATCTTTCTGCCTTTAAGTCCCTGGTAAGCTAGAATAGATAAGGGTATAGAGATGGGTAGCGTACTGCCAGCTGGCGCCACTGTGCACATTGACACCTCCCTTTCTGCCTCACTGGACTTCCATTTCTCTCCCCCACCACCACCTCCAAGACTCTCTTTATGTAAATAAATAAATGGACAGATGGCATGCCACATAATAAAATGGTTTTTATTTCCAAGAACGCTATTGGGGCCCATTGAGGTTTGCAGAAAATAAAAGTGGAAGTAGCTGTAGTTCTGCACTTTGCTTGGAAATGTACCCATTGTGAAAGGCAAAAAACAGGAAAATAAAAGAAGGTAAGCAAGAGTGCCAGACAGATGATAGCTGTCATCAGTTGGAATTTGGGTAAGGGGATGTTTTGAAACTAGTGCTTTTCTCATGGCAGCCTATAGTAACAACACCCACAAAAAGCTCTCAACATTTCAAATGGGTCTGACTATGTGCCATTAAGTTATTTTCAACTCCTAGCAGGTAAATCATGAGAAAATCTTATCTAACTGGATCTCCCAAGAGTATACTCATTGCTACTATAGCTGAATCCCTCCACCCTGCTGTTGGCCATCCTCTTTTCTTCTTTTTTTCCCCAGAATCAGAGCATTTTCCAGAGAGCTGGGTCTTGGCATAAAGTTTCCAAAGTAGAACAACTTGATCCTGGTTCAAATGTATCTACTAGTTGTTAAGATTGCATAATCCTGATGTGTGGGTGGGAGAGTGGGAATTATGTTTCAGTAAATTGAATTGACTACTGGTAAGGAAGGAGTCAAACCCTTGATGGAAAGGCTTCAGCATAAACATTTCAGTTGCAAACTGAAGGCTAGGTCCATAAAATGGCTTTAATCCAACTTACTTACCTGTGTCTAACTTCAGGCCAGTTGGCTGGGTTTGTATGACATAAGTAATCATAAAATAAGCCTGAGATCAGGCAATATTGTAGGCTGAAATAGGGCTTTGCGGTTCATTGTATTTTACAAGTTCTGCTACTCTTATTTCCTTTTAATTGTGCTAGGGAGCTAGAAGGTTACACATCCCACAAGTATCAGTGGAAAAATTAAACTTACGCCCAATTACGATCTCTCTCATTAAGATTTTTTTGTTTAGTAGTTATGGCAGAGAGCAGAACCACACATTGTTTCCAGTATTATTTAAGCTACCAATTAAACCAATCCTCAGTTATGAGATCACATTAAGGAAGGCACAGTACATCATTCTGCAGTTTGTACACATTGATTGTGATTGTCATTCTTATTTAAACTGCTCAGTATTTAGTAAGATTTAAACAGCTTAATTAGATGAATGGTTTAAGTGTTTTGACAAAGCCTAGCCAAATGTAAAGATGTATGTTCCATTTGGGAGAACTGTTAATACAAACTTTAACAAATATTGTATACATGGAAATAAGCCCCATTTTCAGCAATTCCTGTGTTTATGAGTTCAAGCTTAACAAAGTGATTAATTCTCCGACAGACATCAGTAGAATACAAAAACACTTCATGTTATTTAGGATCAACCCTGAGTGTCTCTCATTGGACTAGAACAGGGGTAGGCAACCTTGGCTCTTTTATGACTCATGGACGTCAACTCCTAAAATTCCTGAGCCAGCCATGCTGAAGGGAAAGGGAGAGGTTTCCAAGCTGAGCCATGCTGCCTCAGGAATTCTGGGAGTTGAAGTCCATGAGTCATAACAGAGCCAAGGTTGCCTACCCCTGGACTAGAAGACCTTCAGGGTCTCTTCCAACTCTGTTATTCTATTATTTACTGTATGGTAAAAGCTTCCCAGACAACCCCTTGTTTATTGCCTTTCAAATATTGAACTTCAGGTAGAACTGGCAACCCCATTTGTCTATAAATCTATTTAGAATTAAAATCCCATTAATGCAAATAATGGATGTCTCTTTTAAAAAAGGCAGGGTTGGTCTGGTGAACTGAGGGCTACTGGGAAATTGGAAAAGAATTACAGCAGCATTTTTCAATCTTGGTAACTTTAAGATGTGCAGAACACCTCCCAGAATTCTTCATCTAGCATGCTAGGAGTTGAAGTCCACACATCTTAAAGTTGCCAAAGTCAAAAAATACTGAAAGACTCAAATAGAGCCATCTCTCTTTCAAAATATAATATGGAAAATATGATTGTTTAAAGTTTTGGGCTCATTTTTCTTCTGTGCTTTATTTGGAAATAAACATGGGGCTAACTTAACTTGGACATCCTCAGTTAAAAATATGTAGGCCAATGACCCAAGAAATAGCAATAATGTAGTATGTTGACTTTATTTATTTCATTTATTATGTTTTGTCTGCCTTTACTACTTTATAAGTAACTCAAGACTTCATCATAGGTACTCAGAAGCAAACCAATAGATCAGTTATCACCAGTGTGATGGTATGGTGCAGGATTACATATCTGGTTGAGAAAATTTGTTTATTGGAATAAGCCGTAACATAAAACTCACAGTGAGGACTAGAAACAATGTTTTAAAAATGAATTAACCCAAATTCTTCTTTACTTATTAGCAAGCTCTTTGGTCCCATTTAACTCTTTGTCTTCTGCATTTTCAAAATGGGATTTGTCATAATTCTGGCAGGAAAACAAATAGCCTATGAAGTTGCTTTCCTTTTTTTGCAAACATAATAGTGTGTGTGTTGGGTAGGTGGGGGGGGGGGAGAAATGGTGCTGCTTGAGGAACTGAGGAACTTGGTGATGCATATAGGGTGGGGGACACTTTTTTGTGCCCTTAACTAATGGCAGCCTATTTAGATGGCTCTTAAACCAGACTTGACCTTTTGTCTTCTAACTTCCCATGCATGAAATTAGGTAGCAAAAGAAAATGTGGAGAAAAGGATAAAAAGACATTTGGAAAAGTACAAACGCTCAACGGGGTTCATTGTATTCAGCTTGCAGACCAATGATACTGGCAACATCCACTGTGATGTGTTTGGCTTTATTTTTCAAACATTTGACTCCCTGACTGCCTGCTTGTTTTCATGCAGAGGGAATCTGTTATGAGGAGGGATTACGTCCCTTAAATAAATGAGCAGTGATCCTTTAGCTGTGCGTCAATAGTCTTAACAGTATTTTTTAAAGCATTTGCTTTTGCAGATTTTCAGGGTTTGTTCTAGGAGAATGTTGGGTTCTTGGCAAGAGCAATTAGATGGAGAAAGTAGGATTGTTAGAACTTCCTGACATTGGGTGTTAAGTCTGCATGGGGGCTGTTTGATTCAGGACATCTGGTAATCACAACTCATCAGGCACAGAGGAAGTTAGTCACCCAGAAATCTGCTTGTTATGGGGGGGGGGCAGGGGGCAGACATAGTGTGAACAAAATAATAAGCTTTTTAGGCTGAAATTAATGGCCATTCTAATTCTGCATATTGTCAAATCTTGAATTCAGCAAAAATCCAGTTTGCTGGTGGTACCAAGCCCAGTTTGGCTTCTCTAAGCAGATTTGGAACTAATTAATACTTGGATAGGAGACCACCAGGACCACAGGCTCAACTGGGAGACTGAAAAACCATACCAGAAGATAGTAATGGGAAATTACTCCATGAATATGTCCATAAAATATCTAAGAATCAGATTCATCTCAGAAGACACTTGATATTACATTCACAGTGTCCTTCAGGGCTTTAGAAGAGGTATTTTTATCAGTTTCCTTGGGGATATCAGAGGGGCTGGTTGCTAGTACCCATGGAGTTCATACTTTGTTTTCTGTCTCATCCTTTCCTGTTAAATTAAAAATATCCAATAGTTTTCACTATTACAGTATGTCTTAGTTATTAATCCACGTTTAGGAAAACAGAAGCATAGCTTGCTCCTAATTCGCAGTGTTACCACAAAGAAATTACGAACAGCATGTAGACCACATTGTTCCTGCATGAGACATAGCTCATAATGCTCCTCTGAAATTTAAAATAGATTAATCCATTTAGGCTCCTGCATAATCTTGGTGTAGCCTGAATGCAGGCTGAGTGCAGGCTGAGACTCTGCAGGCCAGCCTGTCCTAATGTTCCCCTTTCAGATACATTGAACTCAATACTCCTATAATACTGGCCATTGCCTGTGTTTGGCTGATGACTTCAGGAGCGTTAGAGATACCTAATTGGAGAAAGAAATCAAAATAACATAAACCACCTGGAGTTACTCAGGTGGGATGAGTAATGTGTAAAACAAACAAACAAACAAATAAGTAAAGCAAATCCAGGCAAGAGGTGAAATGAGCAATTTCAGAGGAATTCCACCTCAAAATTCCTCGAGTCTCTTTGTACACTGTCTAACATCACATTCCCAACACCTGATTACCTAATTAAAAGATGAGACACTGAATCCATTAAGAAGTTCAGTCAATTAGGTGATTAATAATTGATGTAAACTTTTGAGTGTTGCACCAAATCACCACTGGCTCTCTTCGTTAAACTGTATGGCATAGAGGTGATATAACAACAGCAACAATAACAATAATAAAGTTGGAAGGGTCCTTGGAGGTCATTCCTGCCCTGTTCAGGCAGGAAACCCTATAGCAGTGGTTCTCAACCTTTTTAATGCCGTGACCCCCAACCGGTCGTAAGTCGAGGACTACTCAACCAGTCATAAGTCGAGGACTACTCAACTGGTGCAGCACTGTTTGCAGAATGGGACTTTTGGAGGGCTCATCAGGGCAGAGACAGCCTGGACAATTCCTATTGGCTTTTGAAAGCCAATAGAATTAGGCTCTATTCAAGAGAGTCTATTCTATTGGCTTTCAAAAGCCAATAGAATAAAAGGGAGTAGCACAGCTAAGGAAAAGGGGGAAAAAATGGCGGACTGCGTTGTTTGGCGACCCCCGTGAAATGGTCGTTCGACCCCAAATGGGGTCCCGACCCACAGGTTGAGAACCACTGCCCTATAGTATACCGTTTCAGACAAATGGCTGTCCAGTCTCTTCTTAAACACTTCCAGTGTTGGAGCATTCACAACTTCTAGAGGCAGGTTGTTCCACTGATTAATTGTTCTAACTGTTCAGAAAATTTCTCCTTAGTTCTAGGTTGCTGCACACACTACATAGTGTATGCAAATAACCTAAGTAATTCCAATTCTAGCCAATGCATTTGGTTGCATGTCCCTGCAGGTCAATTTAAGCTGCAGTGAGGTGGGCCACTGCAAGAAAAGCATTTAGGCCATGCAGTAGAGAATTTTCTTGGCAAGCCATTCTGGCAAAATTAGCTTTTGACATTACTGTGAAAAGGACTTCATTCTTATGGAAGACTTCATTCTTACAGAACTAGAAGATTTGGAAAAGAACAGAATTATTTCATAGTGAGGGCAGACATTTCGTGATTGAAGTCTTGTCCAAATATTATCACAAAAAAGTCACCTCAACAATGTGCTATTATTTCTTAATGTACAGGGAATTACTTTATATAGATCAACATATCACCTCAAGTGATACTGTCCAGATACAGGTATATAGTATTAGTGAACATTGTCTCACGGAGTATTTCAAACACACAATTTCTTTTTTGGCGGTTGGTTAAAGAAAGAATAGAGTGGTATAAAATCCCCCAAGGATCTGTATTGGGATGGATGAATGGATGTTGTTTGTTTTTAAACCTGTTCTTTCATCATCTGGAGTTAAGCATGAGCAGTGAAGTAACCAAGTTTATGGATGACTTCAAATTATTTAGAAGGGTTTAAATGAAAAAAGATATCAAAGACATGGAATCTCTATAATCTCTTCTAATCCTTCAGTTGAATGATTCTGAACATTAAACTAGCAAATATGATTCAATGTAAATAATTTTAATTATATATATATATATATATATATATATATATATATATATATATATATATATATGTCCTTGGTTATTCGGGTTTTCTCCCGCGTCAAATTGGAAGTTCTTAAACTCTCCTGGTGATCGCATATTATTTATTCTATTTATATATATATATATATATATGTCTGTGTGTGTGTGTGTGTGTGTGTGTGTGTGTGTGTGTGTGGGACTAATTGCACAAATGTCCATGGGCATCTATCCATGGGCATCTCCCACAAGGGCCTGAGATAACTGTTTCAGACACAGGATACATTCATCAGCCTTTTGGACAGACTCTGATAAGAACACCTGCAGTAGCCTTGTATCTGGAGAGTGTCTGTTATTTGATACATTGTAACCACCCCTATATACGTCTTTTGATTATGCTGTGTGATGTAAAAACCTTAGTAACAATAAAAGAGGGTGCTGGAGTCAGCTCTGGGCTCTCATCCCGAGATACCTGTCTGCGTGTCTCATTCTCCATGGGAGACCACCACATCTGGTGACCCCGACGTGATCCACTGAAGGATACGTCCCTGCCAACCCTTTACTTATCGCCTGGAATAGGCTTGGTGCACCCGACGAAGTTGCTGGCAACTGACTCCTCTTCGTAAGTATGGGGGGTGGAATGTCTCACGCTCAAAAGCAGCATGTGGAAGAGCTGAGGCTACTTGGCAGGAAAAAATATCTTACTGATCAGGAACAGAAATTAACCCGTCACCTTTCTAAATCTGAGGCTGTTAAATTGCTTGCTTATGTATGGGCTAACTGCTCATCCTATCCGGAGTCTGGATCTTTAAAAGTAGATACATGGAGGAAAATCGGTACTGTTCTCCACCAGTCTCCAAGAGCCCCTGTAGAGATCTTGTGCCTTTGGAAAATTGCCTATACCCTGATTCAAACCTATGCTGACTCGCCTCATCAGCCTTTATTAGATCCTCCACCGTATAAAAATCCGTCTGTTATGTTAGCCACTCCCTTACCCCCTGGAGCAGGTTTTAACCCTCCTTCTGCCCCTGCAAATTCTATGGATCCTGATAAACAGCAAATAGCCTCTCCTGTTCCTGCCACGTTGCCGCCTCTCTCCCGGCCTGGAATCATCCGTGGTGCTTTTCAAAAGGCTTTAAACAATGGTGATTTAAGCGTTTCTGAACTATCCGAGACAGAGTTGTTCCCTGTTAATTACCAACAGACTGCTACAGGGTTAATAGTGGGTTGGGAGGCACTTCCCCTGGCTATGATCAGAGAATTGAAAAAGGCTACAAAAGATTATGGCATAACCAGTCCCTATACTAGAGGACTAATACATTCAATTGCTAGTGCATATAGAATGTTGCCTCAAGATTGGAAAGATCTGTTCCGCGTGCTTCTTAACGGAACACAATACGTAGTCTTTGAATCTGAATATAAAAGAGAGGCACAAAAGAGAGCTAATCACCCAGGTTCACAATACACAGCAGAACAACTCTTTGGAGAAGGCAATTTTACTACCCTCAATGCTCAAGCTCTAACTTTTACTCCCTTTGCATTTCCTATCATTAATGCTTGTGTTTTTTCTGCCATGGCTCGTGTTGATGAGTCTGGCACCCCGATTCAATCTTTTTCTGCCATTCACCAAACTGCAACTGAATCCTATGCAGACTTTGTGAATTGCCTGCAAGTTGCCATTGAGCATCAAATTTCAAACAGAGATGCAGCAAATGAAATCCTCATAAAATTGGCTTATGAATATGCAAATGCAGACTGCCAGTCCATTCTTAAACCAATTGTTTCCAGTCCCACGGCCACTCTGGCAGACTTTCTTAAAGCCTGTCGCATTGTGGGAACCAATGCTTTTCAAATGGACACTCTTGCAGCTGCAATCCAAAAGGGGAATCAACCCCAAGGCACTTGCTTCAATTACACTCTTCAGATGTATGGCAACTTTCTTTTGCTGACTGGGCAGGATCTGTTTCCTATCATGTTCCCTCTGACCCTCGCTTCCAACTCCTTAATATTGTTTCAATTTCTCTGCATTCTCTCATTTCCTTCTCTCCCATTCCTAACGCTGTCACCCTATATGTTGATGGCAGCAAGACTTATGGTTCATGTGTATGGAAGGAGGGTGAACAATGGCACACAAAAATTACTCCTCCTCAAACTTCTGCTCAGCGTGCTGAACTTGCTGCTACAATATTGGCCTTACAAACTTTTTCTTCTGAACCTTTTAATCTTATTTTAGATAGTCTTTATGTATATAAAGTTCTCACCTCTTTATCTGACTCATATGTGTCACCCTCACTGGATGACTCTCTCCTCAGTCTATTTCTCACACTCCAATCCCTTCTTCATTCCCGCTCTACTTGTTTTTTTCCTGCTCATATTAGAAGTCACCAACCTTTCCCTGGTATTATCTCCGAAGGCAATGTCAAGGCGGATGCTGCCGCTTCGGCCGCCTCCACTCAACAGGACGTTTCCGTCCTTGTTTTATCTCCCATAACTCCATGGGACAGCCATTCATATTTTCATCAAAATAAGAAGGCTTTAATGAAACAATTTTCTTTAACAGCTACAGAGGCTGCGGCTATCATACAACAATGTCCCACCTGCAGCCTCCAAGCACACTCTGTTCCTCAAGGGGTCAACCCAAGAGGGACGCAGAGCTGTCAACTTTGGCAAATGGATGTTACAAAATATTTGCCATTTGCCCCTTGGAAATATTTGCATGTTTCCATTGACACCTATTCAGGTTTTATTATGGCCACCCCTCAAAGGGGTGAGTCTGCTAAACATGTTATTAATCATTGTATTCGTACTTTTTCTACCCTGGGCAATCCAAAAGAAATTAAGACTGATAACTCTCCTGCTTATACCAGCACCTCCTTTGCGCAGTTTTGCTCTCGCTGGTCTATTGTTCATAAATTTGGCATTCCATATAACTCCACTGGTCAAGCGATCATGGAACGAGCCAATCAGACCGTAAAAAAGGCTCTAGACATGCATGCAAAAAAGAAAGGGGAAAATACCCCCGGCTTGCCTGGGATACAAAACACTCTTAATCTTGTACTTTTTACCTTAAACTTTTTGAATGTTTCTGGCACCCCTGGCTCAACTGCCGCAAGCAGGCATTTTTCTGCTTCTCCCACAGATTCTTCACGCCCCCAGGTATACTATCGACGTTTGCCTGATCCCACCTGGAAAGGGCCTGCCTCCCTCATTACCTGGGGTCGAGGCTACGCTGCAATAGACGACCATGGCGAGATCATTTGGACTCCAGCTCGTTGTGTTCATCCTTATATGGCTCAACGTACACCACCTCAGCCAGGCATATGAGGATCAGGGACTGTGGGCTTTTAATGCTTTTGTACGGGATGCCAGGCGCACTGCTCTTACACTTAACGTCACGAACTGTTGGATCTGCATGCAAATTCCTGGTGACAGTCGTGGTGGCCTTATTTTCCATGCCATCCCGTTCAATGAAACAGGATGGAAGCAGCTGTGGAGCATAACTACAGAGACATTGCATAAGACATATGCTGTGGGCGCTCGTATAATGGAACCTGCCAGATTTTGTTTTTATAGCACAGGACTATTCCGTACTGCTACTTATTTGGGAACTTATAGTAATTGTCAACAAGTTATTATATGGAATTCAGCAAAGAAATGTAAATCCATAAAAAGCAACCTTACTAAGGTAAATGACACTTATCAAAGCAATCAATGGACAAACATCAGTACCTACATGGCTTGCCTTGACATGGAATCTATAATAACATTTGCTAATGAGTCTCACCAGGGTTATTATGAGTTACCCGATATGTGGCTACTATGTGGCCGTAGAGCCTATCGCCAGGTGCCTAAGGATTGGAAAGGCACCTGTACACTGGGCCTTTTGACTCCTGCTGTATATGCCTTGCCTCATCTCCCTGATGGACGCCTGCGGAACAAACGTGATACTGGTTCCTCGGATCCACCCCTAACATTGGGTGGTAGTTTAGAGACTCAAATCAGCAGAGGGATTCTACCCAATCTAGGAGTTGCCATGAACTATAGAGACCTTCATTTGCTTAACAATTGGACTGTTCATATGTTTAATGAAACAATAAACAGCATTAAAATGATTAATCAAGAAATGGGGGAAATAAGGGAAGTAGTTTTGCAAAATCGGTATGCTTTAGATATTATTTTAGCAGCAAAAGGCGGTGTATGTGCCTTAATTCATTCTCATTGTTGTATATATATACATGATTTTCAACCTAATATTTCTGCTACAGCTAGAAAAATGGAATCTATGCTCCAGAATAATCCCTTACGCAGCGATGGATCAGGCACCGTGGATATTTGGGGTGCCCTTTGGTCCTGGCTACCGGATGGATCCTGGCTACGATCTTTGATTTCTATTATAGTAACCATTTTGATATTATTTGTATTGCTATGTTGTTGCATTCAATGTATTCCCTCCCTCCTGCAAATGTGCAAAAATGTTACGCCCTCCACTAGGAAGGACGCCTTAATCAGTGAATCAAGATCCCTTCTGGAACTGGAAGTGAGTAACATTGAAAAAACAGAAAAGCAGGAGATGTGGGACTAATTGCACAAATGTCCATGGGCATCTATCCATGGGCATCTCCCACAAGGGCCTGAGATAACTGTTTCAGACACAGGATACATTCATCAGCCTTTTGGACAGACTCTGATAAGAACACCTGCAGTAGCCTTGTATCTGGAGAGTGTCTGTTATTTGATACATTGTAACCACCCCTATATACATCTTTTGATTATGCTGTGTGATGTAAAAACCTTAGTAACAATAAAAGAGGGTGCTGGAGTCAGCTCTGGGTTCTCATCCCGAGATACCTGTCTGCGTGTCTCATTCTCCATGGGAGACCACCACATGTGTGTGTGTGTGTGTGTATGTGTATATGCATATGTATATATGTGGGGTCTGGTCCAGTGGCGTATGACAAAAAAACAAAGAAGACCATATTAGATTATTTAATGAAAATGGTAGCTCAGTGTGTGCTAGATGCAAAACAAATTTGATCATGTCAAAATTCTATGTCAGGATGGAAAAAAATGAATATAAAATTGTCATTAAAACCTCTCTAACAAATATATGATGTGACCACATTTACAATGAAAGAGATGGTTTTATAACATTAAACAAAATTACAGAAAATCCCAATCTGAATGTTTGGGAGGGCTAAAGCAATTCATCTCCAAGGAGAGATTACATGATTCTAGGAGTAAATTCACTTGGAGGTAAATTCCTTTTATATTTTTTCGATTTAGGAAAATGGTAAGTGAAAGGGAATATAACAAAGACGCCTGAAACTCAATGGAATGCAGAAAGTGGGTACAGAGATCCAACATTCTAAAATCTCTTGTTATCCAATAGAAATAAAGCGTTGGAGATTTTGCATCTCTATGATTTCTACTATACATTTCACAATAATTTTTTTGAGAAAGTAAAAGTGTCTATATATAAATACAAATCTAGAGACCATAAATAACACAATCTGCTATTGTCTATTTATAAATTACTCTTAAATACACTTTTGATATTTTCTGATAAACAAGTAATTACTGTCTTACAAAATGGATTTTCCAAAAATTCAATTACATAATTCTGAACCACAGATCAGTTCAGAATAGAAAACCGTGTATAACTTGGACTTTGCTCCTTGGAATTAAGCGCATCTCAATGTAGCATAGCATATTCAAATTAAATAACATTAAAACAATATATATAACATTTATTCATCTCAATTTTTCCCATGTTTAATGTTTAAATCTGGCATGCCTCCTCCTCCTCCTATTTTCAACAACAACTCTATGAGGTGAGTAGGGCTGAGATAGATTGACAGGCCAAAAGTCACCCAGCTGGTTTTCATGCCTAAGGGAGGCCTAGAACACACAGTCTCCTGCTTTCTAGGCCAGTATTTTAACTACCACAAAACAAATCTAAATTAATTCAGTATGGAAACTATTTGCATATTATAATTTGAGATCTGGATTTAACTTGCATCTGACTTCGAGTTTCTCTTAACAGGAATTTGCTTCTTCTTGAATTGTTAAACAAGGATAGAATTCTTAGGCTTCTTAATATATCATTCTATTCTATTCTATTATTACATTACATTACATTACATTACATTACATTACATTACATTTTGGCAAGTTCAGTTATTCTTGATAATCTAAAATCTCAGATTAATATGAGATACATTAATGTCTGATAAAACATCTTGTAGTTTTCTTTTTGTTTGTTTCTCTGGTTTCTTTTCTGTGTTTGTTTTTGGTAGTAAATAGGTATTCATTTAAGGGGGATTACAGATCAAAGAATCAGTATTAAGTCTCTTTTATTTTAATTTCACTTTTAGAATAGAATTCTTTATTGGCAAAGTGTGATTGGACACAAAGGAATTTGTCTTCGGTGCATAAGCTCTCAGTGTACATAAAAGCTATAAGTGATAAATCATGATCATAGCCATCGTGAAAATACATTCATCATAAATCATAAGATACAACAGTTAGTGATAGTCATAAGTAATGAACATAAATCATACTAGGAAACTAAATAAGACAATATAAATCGTAAGATACAAGCAGCAAAGTTATAATCATAAGTAGATAAGGAGATAGGTAATAGGAAAGAAGAGAAGAATAACAATAATACAGCCTTACTAAATAGTTTGACAGTGTTGTGGAAATTAGTTGTTTAGCAGAGTGATGGCATGTGGGAAAAAACTATCTAGTTGTTCTGATGTCTCATTTTGAGGGTGGAAGTTGAAACAATTTATATCAAGAATGTGAGGGGTCTGTAAATATTTTCACAGACCTCTTTTTGACTCGTGCAGTATACAGGTCCTATCATAAACATCTCCATATAGGTTTTTGGGTACAACACTAATGAAGTAATTTTTCATTGCTTTCTTCTGGGATTTTTCCCCCCAGTTTTCCAGTCTAGCTTACTGCCTGGCATTTCCTGATGGTTTCCTGTCTGAATACTAACCAGGTCTGACTCTCCTTAGCTCTTAAAGATCAGCAAAGGTCCATTAGTGTTACCATCATCTAGATGGGGTTTCAGAGAAGCAGAGGAGAATGAAAATCATAACCCCCACGGATACTACTTGCTCATCTTTCTGTCAGCTGTAAATGCAGAATAGAAATTCAAGAAAAAAAAACAGAAAACATGCCCACTGTTGATTGTCATCTCATTTTAAAAATTACACTCTATGAACCATATCCCCACTATTTCAGATAAAGATAGCATACCCCTTAGCTTTGCATCACCTGTGCTCTATATACTGCTAACATGATTGCCTAAATTTGGGAAATAATATTTACAAATTTGAAACTATTGGGCCATCCTTGTTATGAGCAATGTCATCAACTCCAACACATTATCCCATTTCTTGATGTTTTTTCTTTCACTTTTCATCCTGGTGCAATCTGAGATATGTGTAAAAATTGGATCTCTTTTTCAAATTCTGGTATATATGAGAGAGGAATCAGAAATTAAGATGTGGGTGGAGAGAGAGAAGTGCAGAGCTCAGAAACATTCAATATTTAAACTTGCTCCATCTGTTACTTCAAAAAAGGGGGGAAATTATTGCATCATGTGCAATTTCTGATTTCTCTCATTATATCAGAACTTTTAAAAGAGGTTATTGGAGTCGATGACATTGCTCATAATTAGGATAGCCCAATAGTGCAAAAGAAAAAAAATTGAAAGGTGTAAAACCAAATCTTCTTAAGAGTCTGCCTCAGACAATGGCAGACAGAATAAAAGATGCTGATGAACTAAAAGGAGATGTGGTTAAGGATTTATTTTATTTATTTATTTATTTATTTATTTATTTATTTGACTTATATACCGCTTTAAGTGCAAGCACTCTCTAAGCGGTGTACACCAGTAAGCAATGTATATATATATATATATATATTTACATTTTTACTATAGATCAGGATAAAACTCTACAAACAACGCATAAGAATGGAATACTAAATTATTGTACAGTTGTTTGTGTTTAGTATTGCTATTTGCCATTAGAGCTATACATAGGGACTTTAGATTTAGCACTGTATGGCTTTAGGCTGAAGGTGAGGGCTCATAGAGAGTGAATTCTGGTCCTGTTTCCTCTTTTCTTTTGTGCAAGGATTTTCAAAAAATAATACAGCAGTATGTGAAGAAACATTTTTGTTCCCCAATGGTCTCTTATGGCAGCCTATCTGGACTATATGAGAATCCTTTTTCCAACCTGTCCAGCAATGCTGGACTACAAATCTTGTGCTGGCTGATTGGGAAAAACTGCTTTTTGTTCTGACAGGTTGCTTGCCTACATTGTGGTTTTCAGTTTAGTTAGTATCCTTAAAATTAGCAAAATAACGAAGAGTCCTGGCTTGGGTCTCATTGCCCATTGAGCTTATAAATCTTAGGGATCTTAAAAATTCATTCTCAGTCTTAAAATTAAAACACAGGGTCATTCTGTGAGGGACATGGGCGGTTTCTAAATGAAATAAACAAATAAATTGGGCATATTATCTTGGAAACCATATGTGGTTTCAGGTAGCATAAAATGTAAATCTGTGTTTCGGTAAGGGGGGAGAGAATGGTCTTTGAAAGAGATAAATCTGAAAAGAAAATTATTTTTATTTAAAATTATTTTAAATTTTACCAATTTAAGATAATTTTGGAGGCTCATATCTCTGGGCAGCTGTTTAATTGTTAGCAGAATTACCTCAGTATATTTTCCATGAAAGAAATGAATATAGGTTTAAAATTTCACTTCAGCAAGGCAGGTTTTGGGCCTTTCAGTTTTAAATGTTACAGAATAATGTCAGGAGCTGCTTTTGACTGCACCACTGAATACTCAGGCAAACTGTGATTGACACATTCAAATGTGTTAAATATTTTTATTTTTATTGTCAGGAAGCCAAGTGATTAACCACTCTGCTGCTAGAAAGCAAATTAGACCTTGGCAAGGAAAATGCATGGTCGGTGGTTGGCCGCTAAGCAATGGCATTAGAGTCATTTTATTTTGTTTTATTTTCATGAAGTGATAGGTCCCTGTGTGATTTAGAGAGCATTTCTACCAAGATGGTTTTGCTGGATTTCATTTGGCTTTGACGTTTCAAATCCTTTTGTTTATATTCATTTGCTCAAAGATATATGTGTGAGTATGAGAGGAAAGATAGGGGTGCCTGTGTTTTACATGCATATATAATAATTTATATCACTGAATTATTTATAAAGCCTCACAGTAAAAATAAGAGTAAATGTTGGTTCACTATGGATTTTTAAGGAAGAGTGGTGCCAGGTAGTAACAGTAATCAATTTTGATAATTTTAAAAAGAGTTTTTCAGCCCTATTGCACAACAGTATGGAAGTTGCTAACTATGAAATATAAAAGCTCTTTAGTCCCCATTACAGCAATGTGAAAATTATTAACTATGAAATACAATAAGCTTATTTTGTAATTACAATTTTGTGTTTATTTAAATTGTGAAATAAAATCCAATAGAAAACAGAGCAGTGTTCCAGCACTGACTGTACTGAGGTAATATAGAGGCATAATTCCTGTAAAACAGCCATATTAGATCAATTTTCCAGTCAGAAGTGATTTTAAAAAAATGTTGGTGGTATCTTAATAAACCATCACAAATCTTACTTTATTCCTCATTCAAGACTATCTGGGAAGCATTTTCATAATAGGTTATAGAAATGTGTGAAAGGAATGTCTTGAAAATAGAATGAATCCTTAAACTATAAAGAGGTGTTTTTTTTTAGGTTCTGGGACTTGTTTAATTATTTTTATTAAAGTTTACATTTACAAAGAAAAAAGACTAGTACAAACTAAAACATAAAAGAGAATGAAAACAGGGAGGTTAATAAATGCAGAAAATAAAATAAAAAAAGAGAAGAAGGAAAAACAAGAATTTAGTAAAAAAAATGAAAAGAAATATATAAAGAAATGACTTCACATTACATCACATAATCAATTCAGAGACTTATCACTTACTCAGGCAAGAAAATATACTTTCTTCCCATATCTCAACTCTTTTCTATAAACAAATTCTTAAAGCCTCAACATTCCGTTCTAGTAAGCAAAAGTCCATTAACTGTTACCAGAAAATCAACAAAAAATCTCTTTTTCTAAATCTTTAAAGCCTTATCTTTCAGTCCTGGTTAGCAAAAACCCACTAAGGGTTATTGCAAACAAGTACAATGCAATATTTTAATCTTGATCAAATCAATTAACTTTATATTCCTTCCCTTTGATTTTTTTTTTATTTTCTCCTCGTCTCTTCTCAGAAAATCCTTTGAAATTTTAATGAGTCTCTTTTTTATATCCAAAATAAGAAAAGTATCCAAATCACACTTCTGGTTTGTTATTTGAATATCCCTTTTAAATATTAAGATATCAGCTTGTTTCATATAGATATGTATATCCAGGATAACATCTTTTTCCATATCATTCTTATCATTTTTAAATCCACATCCTCAGTCTTACCCAGTAACATCTTTTAACCTCTTAAAATTATTTAAAATCCCTCTGGATCTTTAATCCATTTATACATTTCTGAAATCAAAATTCTAATCACCCTTTGGCTGTTTATTTCCTCCATTTTTAAAGTCCTTAATCCTACACTTAAAATGTATTTCTCAAGCACTAAAGGAAACTCACCTAATGAATGTTGTAAAACTTGCAAATCTGAAAGTTAGTAATAGTTGCTAAGTAATTAAAAAGCAATTCCAAAAGTGGTTAAGAAAGGCTCAACTGAACTTTTTGTCTATGGAAACTATGTTCATGTTAGTTAGATGGAACCTCCTTGACTCCTGTTTCTCCATACACAAACCAAACACCAAAACCTGGGTTCCTGCAGTCCACAAGTTGGAGGAGCAGTTGTTGGCAATTTCACAACCTCTCCTTTCTTGGAGAGATTAAAAGTGGTCAAAATTTGCCTTGTGGTCACTGATTTCTGCCACAACGCCATCCTCGCTCCTTCAAGGAGCCATGTATATCTTATGTTGTAAGGGGAGAGCCGTTTTAGTTTATGGTAATCAAAAATTTGTTCAGAAAATTTGTAAGAAAAGGTGGGTGCCAGATTCCTCCTAATATATTCTTCAGCAACAGCACATGATATGACAGCATGCAAATATGTGACATGGTTGCAGGTAAGTATTAAAAGTATATGTTGCTTCATTTACTGGATATATACTAATAAATATATATATATAATCAGCATAATCTCTAACAACCATGGTGTCATCATCACATAAATGTCACCTGGCCCATGACAGTTGAGGCAAGTACATAACTCACAGTAGTGGGGAGTAAAGATATCATTTTGATTTCATTATTTTCCCATTGTTTTCCCCAAAACTGTACGCTGGCTGGGAAATTGAATGATCAGGGACTGAAGGCTAAAACATATGAAGAACTGTTGCAAGCATTGGATATGACTAGTCTAGGAAAAAGGACTAGAGGTGGCCTCATGGCAGTGTTCTAATATTTGAGAGACTGCCACAAAGAAGCGGGGGGGGGGGTCAACCTATTTTCCAAAGCACCAGAAAGCAGCATAGGAAACAATGGAACTAATCAAGGAGAGAAGCAACTCAGAACAAAGGAGAAATTTCCTAACAGTGAGAACAATTAACCAGTGGAATGGCTTACCTTCAGAAATTGTGAGTGCTCCATCACCAGAAGAGATTGGACAGTCACTTGTCTGGAATGGTATAGGCTATAGGGTCTCCTGTTTGAGCAGAGGGGTTGAACCAGAGGACCTCTAAGATCCCCCCCCCAACTCTGTTATTCTGAATTCTGGAGTTGAAGTCCACCTATCTTAACTTTGCTAAGGTTGAGAAACACTGGACTAAAACAAGCTAATCAGAATAGTTCCTAGTTCTGAAAATTGCATCCCTGCTCATCCTTGGCTATTTTTTTTGTCTCTGTTCTTCCTCATGGGCTGTAGCTGCTGCTTATTGGATATAGGAAAATATTCAAGTAATTGGGGTTAAATAATTTGTCCCAATCGATGGACACATTCCATATTTATTAGACAGTAAAAGATGTTAGGACTGCAGGTTTTTCCTTTGTGGTAGCCATGAACCAATCATATGATCCAGTTTTTGCTGAAAAGTTTGGATATTTCAGATTTGTATGGGATGATGAAACTATTTAACGAATTTGTTGTTCTGGCCATACATTTTGATTCTGAATTGAAGCCTAATTTCTCCTCCATGAATGATACAGAATTCCAGAACACAGTTAGGTTTTGCTAGCTTCTCCTTTTCTTATGCTACCTCCCTAACCAGTCCTTGCATACGGAATGAAATTTGGTGAAAGCTGCTGACAGGCAGAGAATGTAGCAGACAGGATTTTTCTCTATATTGTGAACAAAAGATTAATTCTGAATTTGTCTCTTTGCTGGGATGACTGTTACCATATTTTCAAAAATAACAGAAAATATTCAGTGGAATTTTCTTTAAAAGATACACAAAATAGCATTTGTGTTTGCACTTCCACGTAGATTATGATTCAGTAAATGATCCTAAAACGAGGTGTTATATGTATCAGATACTGTTTGAAGTAATGGCTATGTTTGTTTGATCTTTCCAGCCTTGAACTAACAACCCACTTCCAATATCATGCATAATTAATTTGTTTCCATATACTAATACGATTAACAACTTCAGATTTTACACGGAGTACTGAGTCATGTTCAAATAAAACAAGTTCTAATGAGAAAAATTGGATGTGGCAGCAAATCAGTGTTCCAGTCAGCAATCCAGTTTCATATGTGTTTTTTTTCTATCCTTTCTGCATGTATTTTTGTTAGGGTTCCACTGTAAACAAGAATTTGTTTCATATTGGGTTAGCCAGAGTAAATACATTTAATCAATACTTTCATTGTAAATATTGAGATAAATGAGAAAGGTTTTCCTGAAGTTATACAGTACTACAAACCTGTATGCTGTTTTGGGAATTAATGAAACTTAATAAGAACATTTAATCACTGGCTGGATCTATACACTAAGCTATAGCTTGTTTAACAAAGCAGAATTAACTTGGTACATGCAATATATATTATAGTTTGCAATCCATAGCCAGAACCAAGCAAACCATTTGGGTTGATATAATCTGTGTAAATCCAGAAAATGAAAATAGCTTATGCTATCCATCAATATTCTGGAATCACTAAAAGCCTGGAGCCAAATGTTTATTTTTTTGTTGATGTCTGCTAGGTATTTAGGATAATTATTCTCAGTAGAGCCAGCCACCTGACCAGTCATAAGTACTAGCAGTTGTACTCTAAAAGAACTGGAGATCAAGGATGTTCTGGCTTGTGCTGTCCTTTGGGGTCCTAAAAGAGGACAAGTCAGTGGGCAACAGGGAGGGAGAAACTGACTCAGGACCTACCCCATACATTTGGAACCAGGATTCAGTGGTGCAAATTCTGTTGTATTTGTTCAATGCACATATTAGATTTATACCCTGCCTTTCCTCCAGGACCTCAAGGAGAGAGGGAGAGAGAGAGAGGGAGGGAGGGAGAGAGAGGGGGGGCACTCCTTCCTCCTACTTTTTCCTATGATAACAACCTGTGTGGTAGGCAGAGTTGAGAGAGAATGAATAGCCATACCAGTTAGTTGAATAATGTAACCACTACACTATACTGGCTCAGAATGTTGATCTTCTATACTTCAGGGCATTCCTGGCAAGAATTTGGGAAGCTTCCAGAGGTTGCTGACTTGTAAATGCTGCCTAACTCCCCTCAAGCCTAGTCATGCTGGCCCGGTCTGCAAGATCTGGAGGGCCACCAGTTCTCCATCACTGCTTTAATGAAAAGCTTTGCATCATGCTCTACGTGAGTCAGAGAAATCATTCTTCTTGCCCTTACATATAAACAAGCATATTCCCCCCCTCTGATCTTCTGTTAAGCCACTAATCTCTTCTAAGTAAGGTTAGGTTCCCAACTGAGTTGGAGGGAGGGAGTCATGCTTAAGTATTGGAGCCATGCCAGGGTATAGCAGCTGAAGACCTTGTACAGTATCTTTGTTTAAAATCAAAATACTTTAAAGAGCAAATAGCAATAAGATAAGAAAAATCTGGTTTAATGTTCCTGTCGTTGAAAAGAGGAATAAGTTTGCATTAAACATGATGAGTGGAGGTTTTTCACGCAGTGGCCGTGCAACGGTGCAGCTGTTGCCCTTTGAGATGCCAAAACTTAATGAAGTAGGATAAACCTTGCTGAGGAGACAAACACATAAATGAGATTTATCCCAAGAAGGATTAACTTCTGTACTTACACATTTCCAAGGACAAATAGTGAGCAAAGCTTTCCACATGTCATCAGGCTTCTGGCCTGTGTGGTATGATTTACGATTCACACATGCTGAGAATTTCACAAATCCTTTGAAACACGTTGCAATCAATGTTCCTTGCTGATCCAAGAATAGCTCTCTTGAGCTTCCAAGTACAAACATGTTTTTAAAAAAACCCATTCTTGAGGTAATTCAAAAGGCACATTATACATGAAGGCGGGATGGGAGTAGAGAGAAAGAGGAGACTAGCAAAAAACTGTTGCAATTTGCAGCAAGGTTGAAATGTTGACTTCTTGCGCAGAGTGATCTAGACTACAACCTTTTGCATACTTAGTTCAGGGTAAGTCTTATACAACTAAGAAAACTGTTTCAGAACACACATACATTATTAACTTGGGTTTTGCATCAGTCATAATTGCAGACATTTTTCCTTCTTTAAACTTCATGATGCATTCTTCACAACCTTGGGAGAACTGTTTCTCTTCAGCTTGTCTTGCTATGTTGGCCTAGCTGAGCTGGCCTCAGTTTCTCCAATCATCAAAAGATAATCAGGAGGGAACAAGTTTAACAAAGAGAAAGTTATGAGGCAGGACTGATAGCAGTGTTCTAATATCTCAGGGGCTGCCACAAAGAAGAGGGAGTGAAGCTATTTTCCAAAGTGCCTGAAGGCAGGACAAGAAGAAATGGATAGAAACTAATCAAGGAGAGAAGCAACCTAGAACTAAGGAGAAACTTCCTGACAGAACAATTAACTCAGGCATGTCAAACTCATGACGTCACGTGACGTCACACGATGTATCGGAGCTTTTTTGCCTTGCCGGCAATGAGGTGGGTGCGGCTCCGGTATGATGAAACCGGCCTGCAGGCCAGCAGTTTGACACTCCTAATAACTAGTGGAACAACCTGCCTCCAGAAGCAGTGAATGCTCAAACACTGGAAGTTTTAAAGAAGAGACTGTACAGCCATTTGTCTGAAATGATATAGGGTTTCCTCTGATGCACCTGTTGGTATGGTTGAACATAATTTCCTGCCGTACACAAGCCCCACAACCACGTCAAGGTAGTGCCTCACTGGGGGATTATTATTATTATTATTATTATTATTATTATTATTATTATTATTATTATTATTATTATTAAATATCGACCCAACTTTTGCAAAGCTAATTCCTGTCTTACTTTTTCTTTACACATGGTTCAAACAGGCTAAGCCTGATAAAGGTGGGCTTTATTTGCAAATGATTATTAATTTATTTCACCATTCTTACATGTTCCTCCAGTTTTTGAAAGTTCCGAATGATGTCACACACATATAGCAAGAACATAAATTACATTAAAAAACTTCAAAGCCAGAGAGGACAATACTAAGACATCCCAATTCCAACCAGGAAATAATAAAATTGAATGGTCTAAAAACCAACATGGTAGGAACCATTCAGATTTCTGGGGAAATGCACTTCCATAGAAAGTGGACAACAAGAAAGAAAGCTTACTTCCATTATATTAAGTTTCTGGAAATAGGTTTTCACCGTATTTATTTTCTGCTGGTGCTTACAATCTTCTGCCCAATTCTCCAATACGTTTAAAATAATAACACTAAGAATAATAATAGACAACTGGTGGGAGTTTTATTTATTTCAATTGACTTTAAAATAATGTCAACACTAGTTACTTTTGAAAATGATTATTGAAAAAATATGCAAATGCAACTGTGTTTAATCTAAAAAAAATATTTTA
Organism: Crotalus tigris; assembly: GCF_016545835.1. NCBI lineage: Eukaryota > Metazoa > Chordata > Lepidosauria > Squamata > Viperidae > Crotalus > Crotalus tigris. The sequence continues at coordinate 1,589,359 of NW_024096731.1, forward strand.
ATCTCCTCTTGCAAATATTTTCTTTACAGAGATTTGATTTAATATTTCTTAGAGGCTGCGATGACGGGAAAGCTCACTTCAGCCATAAAATGAGCAGTTTATAGGATGGTCCTAGGACAGAATGTGCGTCAGTGCTCTTGACAATAAATTGTGCCCGCTTTGGGTTAGCACCAGAAAATAGAAGACAAAGCAAGCACACCAGGCAATGCTTGCATGATGCTGAAGAGACTGACTTGTGCTTTATTTCCAGTAAATATGATGGAATTGACTTCCTTGATAATTTTCTTCTCAGCAGTAAATCATTCGCTAATGGTGTAATTACTGTCATCTTAAAAGATGGTAGCCCTCTAGTATATCAGATTTTCTGGTTTCGGTATGGGTGTGCACACGCTGGTATCTCACACTCAGCCACATACAGAAGACATTACTTCTGTAATGCCTCTGTTAACTGGAAATCAAGAATCTACAGTTGCTGTCACCAAATTTTCCCTCTGGGAATCGACATATTTTCATTTACAGGTAGATCTCATTTACTGACAACCTCACTTAGTGACTGTTCAAAGTTACAGTGGTGTAAAAATAGTTTTGTGACCAATCCTTGCATTTATGACTGTCGCAGTGTCCAGTGGTCGCCATTCAGGTTTTTTGCAACCAGTGTGCATTTTTGACCATTGCAGTGTACCACAACCACGTAATTGCTAATTGCATGCTTTGCAGTTAGCTGGTGACAAGCAGAATTAATGGAGAATGCCAAAATAAAATTGTAGGTCATGGTCATGTAATATTTTGCTTAATGATTATGGTGGAAATGAGATTGTAAACCCGTCTTGGTTGTGTAATTTTCTTTTTAGCAACCATGAGCTGCCAGTTTCACTTGTGGTCACTAAGCAAGGACTACTGCCTAGGGGACAAGATTTGATTCAATACAGCTCTTCAGTGTTGTTAAAATAACACATGGCGTATAGTACCTTTTTATCTCACATTTCTTTCAAGCAGCTTCATAATACAGGTAGTAATCCCCAGTTTAGTAGGGGAAAAGATATAACATCTACTTGTTACAATCCCTATATTTTTCCCACAATACCTTTGTAAAAAGTGACACAGCTTGGGTTATTTCTTTGTTCTGCCTAATCATTTCTCTTAATGGGAAAATTAACAGACAAAAGCGTGTGGCACATTTTTTTAGACATGGCAGGAGGAAGATAAACCTCCTTGTTTGTTATTATTTATTTGGGCGAATCACATTTGCCCTTTCTCAAGCTGTAGTTATGTCTACCTCCTTATCTTTTCTAACTGCAAGCTCAACCTTTTCGCCCAGTGAGTGTGCCCAATGAAACACTGAGGAAAGCAGACCACAAAACATTTTCTTTGCATCTTTTGCTACTCTTTTGGTTAGTCCTGCACATTCAGTGGCCTATCAGAAAGGATTTTACAAGCAGGCATGACTGACGCAGGCTTGAGTTTGAAAACAGTTGAAAATATCACACTGACCATGAACTTCAAAGTCCATGGTTGCTTTTGACTCCCAGATTTTGTTGTTTTGTGTAGGTGATCCCAGAAGTTATGGTCACACCTATTACAGCTAGGTTCACAAATAATGCTTAGCCAGAATTTTGAAATCCTGCTTATTGAAAAAACGGCCCAGTCTGGATCTGGAGCTATAATAGACAGTGTGGTGAAATGTGATCCTACTTAGTAAGATATCAATATCAAATATGTCAAGAAAGAGATCCAAAAGAACAGAATTTGAAATTATTTGGGGAGTGAGATTTCTACCATGGAAAGCAGACTAAGAATTGAAATAGTTTATACATTTTTGCTACTTAAATATTCTACATTATTATGTTTCAGCTGAAAGCTTTGGGCCACTTTAGAAAAGAACAAGCATAGTATAAAATATGGGGATCTTTTACAGTTTTGAGATAGCCAAGCATATATTCATAGTCATCTGCATCTCTAATCTGGATACTTGGCATGGTTAAAAAAATCCCCACCTTTTGCATGCATTGTATATGTTCTGTTTAGTAATTTTCCTACAGATTTAGTATCAATGAAAGCAAAAGAAAGAAAAATGTAAGTATGCACCCTCATTTATACCACAGACAAAGCACATTTTAAAAAATATTTTACCATTGCTATAGTTAAGAATGTTTTGTTTTCATATCCTAAAAAATTTCATGCTCCTGGAATCTGCACAAATATGTATCAAGATGAGGCACAAGAAAGCCAACATTTCTTATGCGTTTAGGACAATTTTGTTTGGGACAGGGCATGAATATTTTGGGTCAGGTTTTAGCCCAAAGCCACAGTCAGGAATTGTTTTAACCTTAGAAATGCTGAACAAATGATAAAAAAAAAATCTTTGAATTGTGAGGGCCAAAAAACATTTTGTGAGCTGCATGCCCGAGTCACCCAAAGAAAGCCTATAAAGCCAGAACAGATGAGCTTTGCCTGTGATCAAAACTCTGTACATAAAGACTGAAGGGCTTTAGATGAACTCAGAGGGCATGCATGGAGAACAGAATATCTCGTCAGATGCCTGAATGCCACAAATTTAAGAAAAAGGGTTATTTTGTGGCTTAAAAAAGAGACAAGTTGCAAAACGTGGCAATACCAAATGAGTATTTCTTTTGGGGATCAACTGTATGCCCTGATGACTCTGCCAAGTGATGAAAAATGTCATGACAAATTAATGGTTGTGCAGTATGCTTTTAAACTGATATAAGAGGTAATGCAACTGAATCGATCTAAGCCTGCCTCATCTGTAAGAGATTACTGCCTTCCCTTGGCAGCAAGAATTTACATTGCTTATGCTATTTTATAGCCATCAGCCAGGACAGGCATGGAGATGTCTTTAAAGTATAGGTATTCTGTGGTCAGAAAAAGAAACTTCTAGATCAGGGGTGTCAACTGCCGGCCCACGGGCTGGTTTCATCATACCGAAGTTGTGCTCACCCCATTGCCGGCAATGCAAAAAGTTGTGATACGTCGTGACATGTCACATGATGTGGCGAGTTTGATTCCCGTGTTCTAGATTGACAGACATCTAGCATGCTGTATGGGAAAAAAGTGTTCAGGGAGTCTTGCATAGAAATCAAAACCTTAAACTGTTTTCTAGTAAGAATAAAGTTTAAGGGAGGAGCCATGTTCTATATAGCCCGAACAGTCAGATCTCTAGCCCCACTTCTCCAAAATAGAATGAGAAATAATTATTTGATTAGGCAGGACTGAAATTATCAAACAAAAAGTACATCGCAACGGAAGGATTCCATAGCAGGCAGTGGTGGAATTCAGTCAGTTTGCACCACTTCAGCAGAACCGGTAGCTAATTTTTTGTTGTCCAGGCCCAGAATGGACTTCCAGAAGCAGCATCCACACAGAGAACCGGCTGTTCACATATTTGAATCCCACTACTGCTTATAGGTACACCTGAAACAGCTGAACAAAGCCACAAATAGAGAAGAGCATAACTTTCCATAGTGGATAATTATGGAATAATGCAATATGTATTCAATTATATATTCAAGATGGACAGTAATTAATATTTATATGTAAGGGTGCAGATATATACATATGTTGTATATGGCATGTTTATATGTGTTATGTACATGTACGCTTTTGAGAGCAGGCAACAGAATTTCATTTTTAATGTGTGCCAGTGTGCTCACAATAAAAAATGACAATAAAGGTTATCTTATCTCTTATAATTCTCCCCAATTTACACATTCTTAAGTACTTTTACTGCTAGTTGCAAGATTTTGACTGATTTAGTCAGACTAAGATCATGCTGGTTTCATGCCACTTGTTATACCAATGACAGATTTTTTTAATTATTCCTGAGTTTTTCAAAGAGTAATGTCTACATTTTTACGAGATCTGGAGAATGTTTCTGTATCCAGACAATTTCTTGATATACACTTACCAAAAATGAATATAATCAGACACACTTGACTGTTCTAGCAACTATGAAGGCTGCAGGCCTAAAAGCTAAAAAATAAAAGCCACCAAAGTCTGAAAAGCATATAGCATATAAAATACAATAAAGCGAGAGCTAAATCCAAGGAAAGTGAAGCTGAATGAACTCTGCAGAATCCACACAGGAACTAAAGTTTTCAAGAAGAGACTGGACAGTTACTTGTCTGAGATGGTACAGGTTCTCCTGCTTGAGCAGGGGGCTGGACTAGAAGACCTCCAAGGTCCCTTCCAGCTCTATTCTGTTCTAAAGTGTTTGGGCACGGTGTAATACAGTATCTTGAAATATTTACATTATTTGTGTTATAAAGGGCAAAGCCATGCATCCTTTAAAATTAACTTGCTAAAAATGCAAACAATTTGACAATTGGCATATCAAGAAGAGACATCTTTTAGGACAGAAATTAAGTTAAATGAAGACCCATATATTGACTTTGGTATTAAATGACATATTGCTCTGAGTCCTCATGCTCCAAACTATAGAGCAGATGGAATATTGCTTCAAATTCATGAAGCAAAATTGAAACCAATAGCCTGAATATCCAAATTGAGGAAGAATTTCATACCCTACCCTTCAGTGAAATGTAAGCAGGTCCTCTTATAAATCTCTGTTGTTACAAGCCATTAATTGAGATCCATTCTTCTGTCTCTGTGGCAGACAGTCAAACCATATTTTGATTCCAGACAAGAGTCAACGTTCCAGTAAGCAGTCTAACAAAGGTGGTCAGGTGCTGCGTCAGTAGTAGGCAGTAGTGGACAGAAGAGGTCAGTAGTTCAAGTAGTAGGTATGACACAGGTCAGTTTATAAAAAACAAAAAAAGCTGGTTTCTGTATCATATTAAAACAAAACTGATTAATCATCTGCTCTATGATTTATTGTTACATATGAACTAGGCCAGTTGTTCATTTGCTACTGATGCAAACAGAACCAAAGAAAATATAATCCTATAATGTAGCTTTTAAGATGTAGATAAATTGGACAGTTAAATTTAGGTTTAATTTCATTCTGAAGCTTGCCTTTTCATATATATATATATATATATATATATATATATATATATATATATATATATATGTGTGAAAAATAAATGTTTTTCTACATAATAAAGAAGAGCACTCTATGAAGAGTATCAGGAACTTAAGGGGATATTGTTTTGCTCCTTTCTCGCATTTCCCCTTATACCAATAACCTTATATTGGGGGTAAGAATGAATGACTGGCTTAAAATAACCCACAACTTATGTGAGACCGGACTTGAACCTGACACTCTTCACAACATCTTAACCTCTATAGTTTCTAATGCCAGTTCACATTTAAAAATCAGCATGGCCCTACTACTTGGTCATCTTGGCCAAATGGACAACTGATTAAAGAATTTTTACAGTGCTAAGCATTATCTGAAACAGCAGCATTGCGTATGAGAGCACCTACTTCACCCCCACGCCTTTAATCTTTAGATTGTCTTTAGTAATTTGGCATACTTCAAAACAAGCACTGGGTTACATCTTTTTTTTTTCCCCTCCAGAAATGCCTGTGAAGACTTACGTACAGCCTAAAGGCATCCCATAAATAAAGATGATGCTAGTCCTGACACCTTATTTATTTAAAATCTTATTTAATAAAAGAATGTAAAAGCAAACCAGAATTAGATGAGTAGAAGGTGCCAATACCTTTATCAGTGCCTGATATAACCTTTTAGTTTTACATTTTTTTCTGTTTATTTATTTGTATCCCACCTTTGTTATTTTTACAAATAACTCAAAGCAGCAAACCTATCCTCTTCTTATTTTTCCATAACTTTCCCGTGAGGTGGATTGGGCTGAGAAAGTGACTGGATCAAAAGTTACCCAGCTGGCTTTCATGGCTAAGGTGGGACTAGAACTCACAATATCCTGCTTTCTTGCCTACTACCTTAACCATTAGACCAAACTGGCATTTTAGCTTTATTATATACATTAGATATATTAGACTAAAAAAAGGATCTATTAATTTTTCCACTACTATGCAATTCTCAGTATCAAAAATGGGATACAGAGATATCATTTTTAAATTTATTTGCTGCTTATCTCGCCGTGGGGCTACTCTTAAATATATCTTGTTCTTCCTCTCCCTTTACTACAGGAAATGTGATATTGATCAATTCCTTCAACTTCATTGTACAATCATTTAATATTTTAATAGTTGGTATACATTAGTATAGTAGTTCACCTTTAATTTCTAAAGAGTCTTAGCCGGTGCCTTCCCAGAGACCAAGAGATACCTCAAGTAACCATTTAATGAGTGTTAACGTACAGAAATTCTTTTGTCAGCAGACTCTCAATTAGATTCAGAATTGGGGAAACAGAAGTATTGATAGTGAGCCATTTGTTATCACATATGGAATGTGTGTGGGCAAAAAACAAGCTTTTGTGTTTTTTTTTTGACAAAAATTTGCATAATTTTTATATATTCTTCTATGAACTCCCTCCCCCCTCCCCTTGGAATGTATTTTTACCTCTATTAGGCAAATCAAGCTTTCTTATCACAGTGGAATTTTGTACAATATATAGAATAAGTCAAGGCTGACTACCATCAGAAATAATTTGGAATAGCAGAAATGACATTTTAACTTCACAGAAAAATCTGTGATTAGATTCTGAAATCCTTTTTCTGTTGGATGGAGCCTGTGGATTCATTCCATAGAACTTTACGATGCTTAAGCATGGAATTTGGCCATACTCACTTTCTCTGAACTGTGCACAGCAGATAACTATATGAGGTTGCAATCATCACTCTGATAAATAGCTGCCAGCTCACTTTCTCAAAATATTATTCATGCAAACAGTCTACTCGCATAAACTCTGTATCACTGGAACTGTAAATTTACACATGGTTGCAGCTCTTATTCTGTAAGCTAAGAAAATTACAGATGATCACCAAAACTGACTGTCAGGCTTTGGAATGAAGAGACAGGTTACTCATCTGGGAATTAAGACTTCAATAAAAAAAGAGAGTGCAAGATTGGAGAAAACCAATTTAGTTGATTTACATCTCTCATCAGCTTTAAAATCATATGCCTACTTTTATGTATCATGTTCATTTGTTTATTTATTAAATTTCTGCACTGCCTATCTCATCCAAATGACTCTAGGAAGTTTACAACATAATAAAATATAAACTCTGAATAAAACCACAAATTAAAAACAGGAATAAGTTAGAACTTAAAAGTTAAAAGTAAAAATCAAAGTTAAAAATTTCAGAAGGGTGAAAGTATATGGCAATGCCCTCAAGCCACCAGCAATCCCCAGGGTTGCATCAGTTTTGTTGTACTAAAAAACGTTTTTTTTTTCAGATTAACAAATTAAAAAAAAAAATCCTATTCCAAAACTACTAGAAGAATCTACAAACGATGAAGGAAATGTGTTTTAACCACCAATACTGGAAGGATTTGATTTTTTTTTTTCCAGATCCAAGGCCTTTTGGATAAATCTGTATCCATCTTCTAAAAAAAATGGGGGAGGGAGAATACCCTTTCCTTTGGATTACAAACCCCAGAACGTCTAGTTATCCGGATGGGAGTTGTAGTCCACAGCATCTAGGTAACACTTGGACAACTGCTTGAACATTTCCAGAGTCCTTAATGGTGCTATCAGAGAGCAGAGCACCAAGACTCATCATCTTGATCCAGCCGGTTAAAGAAGGCTGAATTGGAGCCATGGGCTGGATTGTTTAAAGTCCCAAATTATGAGTTCTGAATCCACAAACATCAATTAAAAAGAGCCGTTACAATCTGGTGCCCTCCAACTATACTGATATAGACACACACAAACACACCATAATTCCTTTGATACGTAGAGGAAGGCTGGATCCAAAGGACTCCGTTCTAACAAGGGGGGGGGGAACCAAGCGCACGTGCTCAGGCGCCCGGCCAGCCCCGTGACCTCACACCGAAGTGGCAGCGGCGCGTGCTTTCGCCTGCGTCCTTGCCGGCGTGATGCCCCTGAAGCGCAGGCGCAATAGCACTTACCTAATCAGCCGCGCCTCCTCCTCCTTTTCCTTTCTCGGCGGGCGGAAGCGCAGTTCGACGTGAGAGGCGGGAGGAGGGGTCTTTGGTGGCGACTGTTCCGGTCTCGAGGGGTTTCCTGGTTGCAGCAGGCAGCGCTAGTGAGTAACGTGGGCGAAGGAGGCCATGAATTCGTCGATTCGTGTCTCTTCCCCCCCCTCCCCATCTTAGCCTGAGTTCTGGCTTTTTGTTCCTCTCCCCCTCCCCATTTTAGAGCGGTTACGCACCTAAAAAAACTTCATGCTTTGGTCAGTGACCAGGTCAGAAGGACGTAAAGCAGAAAGGAAAGACAACATCAGAGCCACGTTTGTGCTTTTGGGGTTATTTCCGGGGTGTACAGGATGTTTCTTAGGAAAGGATCGGAGGAACATGGTCCCTAATTTTTTTTTCCTCCTGTTTTGCAAAATCGTTTTCTCAGAAGGCTACATTGCGTATCATGAGGCATTTGTGTATATTGATTATCCATTTATTTATCTCAAGGGTTTAGGCAGAAAGGGTTCTAAGGTGGTTTCCTAATCAATGCAAAAGAGACTGTGTGTCTTTAGGATTACAGTTTCATAATAAGACTGGACACGGGAGAAGAAATTGGAGAGAGAACAAAACAGTGACATGCTGATTCTTAAATGATAGAATACTTTATAATAACCTGTTGTAACAGAATCATGGGGGTTGCTTTTCTGCTTGTGGGGCAGCCTAGGAATATCTCAATGAGAGAAAAGCAAGGCCTGATGAGGTTTGAAGGCTTCTCAGCTTTGCCGGTTTTAAAATTTGTATATACCGGTAGTTGGGGAAAATACACACTAGTAGTGCTGGAGAAGTTAAAAGTTTAAATAGGAAAAAATATAAACCTATTTTTCAGTTTCTAAGAAATAGACTTCTCCCTCTCTCTGATAGCACAGAAGAAACCAATTTCTTGAAGAAACCAATAACAAAATAATGCTAGGCAGTGCTATCAAAGCCATCTTATGCATATCAAAGAGACCTCAGTGTAGTTAGTAAGGGAGAAAGCTTACTGGCTAATCTTGGCCATTCACCAACTGTCATACTAAAATAAAAGTTAAAGAAATATGGGTACTACCTTAAATTCATGGATGAAATATGATTGAAATAAAAATATGTGTAGCCCATACATTCTGTGCTGATATATTTATAGAAGAATCTCATTGCTGCCTTTGGATGGTTGTGATAATAGAAACTTCAAGATTACAGTACTGTCCTATACAGGAAGAAGCAAAGCTGGTGTCTTTCCTATTCCTTCCCTTTCTTTCCTGATAATTGGCATAAGCTTACCTTTAATTCATTGTTGGAGAAATGAAAATAAAGTGTCTAAACTTGAATAATGTTGCTGTCCTGTTAGGAGAGCTTTCTTTTTTCTATAGTTTACCTATTTCATTTTTCTCAGCAAATAAAACATGGGTAATGTGGGAATTTTGTTTTTTTTTTATTGCCCTGGTATCAGATAACCTAAAAACATTTAATATTTGCTTATTTCAGAAGCTCACATACATTGGATGTGTTACATTTTTATTTTGAGGAAACGTCTATTAAAATTCCATCCTAGTCAGTTACTATGAGCATGCAGCTTTCACTAAATATAGATTTGCTCATCTATGAAATAGGCTATTAATAAGTAGTCATGATAGCACCTTATAGTATTTTATATTATTGAAGTAATAATATTCCACAAGGACAAAATTGGTCAGGTTAAAGAAGTTAACTTATTTCTTTGGTTCTTTTCATATCTTTTTGTCCTTAAAGCTAGGGTACTTTCCAGATATTTTGCATTACATCTCTCATAAGCCCCAGTCAGCATAACAAATGAACAGGAATTAAGGGAATTGTAACTGAAAAATAAAAACATTAACTATAAGGCACTAGGTTTCTTACCCCATTTTCAGATTTTTTAAAATTTTATTTAGGAAAGTGGAATTGCATTCTACTTTTGTCAAATAACTGTAATAGTTTTAATAATACTAATGCTTAGCTAAATAGATTTGCAAAAGATTATGGATTCAAACCTTGATAACATAAAGTAAAACTGAAGAGATTTCTGTTTAAAATTTTGGAGAGCTGATACCTATAGGGAAGACAAATGTCAACGGCCTACCTTTATATAAAACAACTTCATATGTATTGTTTATTTTATTGTGTGTATGTATATATATGTGGTTTCAAGTCAGTTGTTGACTCCTAGTGATTGGATTGACCAGTCCCTGCAGTTTCCTTGGCAAGTTTTTTTTCTTATTGCCCCCTTCCTAAGGCCAAGAAAGAGTGACTGGATCAAAATCACTCAACTGCCTTTGTGCCTAAGGTGCAAATAGAATTCACAGTCTCCAGGTTTCTAGCTTGATATTTTAACCACTACATCAAATCATTTCTCTGGTATTGTATAGATACTAATTTTAGATGAGTGGAAGAAACAAAATGCTTCTTATCTATACTGTGATAACTCTGGTTTCTTTATTTTTAAAAATGTTCCTGCAAATCTTTAATGAGGTGTAGTGTAGTTTAATCTTTGCTTGATTTAGCATTGATTCACAAATGATGCCTTGCTGTATTTGTACAATATGGAAGTATGACTTGATCTGAGAACTTTGAGTTAATAAACCATGCTTTCGTCATCAGTTTTGTAGGAAAGGAATTCTTCTTAGAAATACCTCATATGAATTAGTACAGTGTGTGGAAAATTAAGTGTGTGAACTTTTGGATAACAAGCCAACTACTTGTCATAGTGCTAGGTCTTGTATGTGTCAAGTTTGGTGTGTGTGTGTGTGTGTGTGTGTGTGTGTGTTATAATATGAAGGGTTGTCTCTATTTGCTAAGGTATGATTAATGTGTTAAAATGTTTGTCAGATAATGTTGCTTGCCAGAAGAACAAGGTTTGGCAAGACGGACTATTGTAGGCTGAGTGTTGGCAAGCTACAAATAAAGTAGCTCTTTATCTTCTGACTGCGAGCCTTCCTTCTTTAAATATAAGCTTGAGATGGTATTTACTTGGGGAAGTCATGCTTTACACCAGAGGTCCCCAACCTTTTGAGCACCAGGGACCGGTTCCGTGGAGAGAGGGGGCGTGGTTTCATGTGCTGCCTGCATCCCACAGATGGGGCTTTGCTTGTTTGCGTGGACTGGTTTCTGGCATGCCTTGGACTGGTGCTGGTCCACAGATGGGTGTTGGGGACCCTTGCTTTATACAAATACACAGCTTTTAAGAATTGTCTACTAATGCCATACCTGGTAATTTTCTTTTGACCTATGCCACCTCATGAACAAAGGGAGTCATGACCTATGCAGAAGAACTTGGCAAAGAAAGAAGAAAAAAAAGAAATCAGGTTGTATGGAAGCTGTTCCCTCCCTGAAATATATGAGTCCTTTTGTTCTGCAGTATTAATAATATTTAAGTGTCAATGCAGTAATAAAGACACTAAGTAGAATCAGGTAGAATTCTGTTGGTTCTCTAGAGAGGAACTTGCCTTATATCATGCAATTATGTATAGCTCTGAGGAATTAGTGTACATAGAGGGGTTTTTGTGTCAGTACCTAACTATGTACGCTTGAACCTAACAAGCCATGCCATTGGGATTCAAAATACAATGGTGAAAAAAATAATTTTTATCCCAATTAGAACATTGGAACAATTCACTTCAGTATGATGTATTATATAATAGAGTTGAATCTAGAGGAATTTAAATGGTAGCTTATTTCAGTGCTTTTTTTGGATCTTTGCTGATTTGAAATTTGATCAAATTTGTATATAGCTAACAGAATCTAAACTAGAGGGTGTCAAACTGCCGGCCAACAGCAATGGGAAAAAAGTCACATGACGTTGTGAGTTTGACACCTGTGATCTAAACTGACATTAGAATCATCTGTCTTTTACAATTACATCAACGTGCTGTTTCAGACCCAAATTTGTTTTAGGTAATGAAAACCTGTCAATTGCTGCTCAATATGATCTTTGAGCAGAAATATTAAATGCCCATTAATCCTAGGTAAACTTTCCCTACTTTATAAAGAATTATGTAGGATTCTTCCAGGACTGTATTAGAACTCTGATTAATATTCTTATAAAACTGTAGCTTTCAGAGTTGGGTTTCCCCAATATTTAAATGAATTCCAGTGGTAAGAGCTCTAACAAGTCATTGTTAAAGTCCTACATCCACATTTAAATATTACAACTAGTGAATGACAGAGAATAAATCACCATTTAAGTTGTTTCCAGGGATGAACCTGCCAATTGGTCCTTGCATTGCAGTCCTCTTGTAACTTGAAAGCCTGAGTCAGGGTTGTAATTGAAAGCTATATGAAATCTCAACTGATCAAGAATCCTCCTGTGCATGTGCTGAGAGGTATTTGAAAGTGCAGGTATTCTTCATCATTTATGTTTTATTGGCTATCATTTGGTTTTTAAATCCCATATAGCAGTGATGGCAAACCTTTTAGAGACTGAGTGCCCAAAACCCAGCCCTGCCCAATCTACCACTCCATCCCCCATGCCCTGTGCCTGCTCAAAGGGCCACCCACCGCCTCCATGGCCTGCCGCAGATCACCCAGGCGGCCCAGCAGCACCATGGCAGCCCCCCTCCGCCCACGCCCCGCAGCATCAACTACACACAACGGGGCATGACGGTAAAATCTCGTCCCCGCTGCCCAGCTGCCATATCCTTGGCTGTGCTGCTCTGCATGGGCCACGCTCGGGGGCAACTCTCCGGGGGTGCTGCTGGTGAGGAAAGGGCTGTGGGGGGAGGCAGGGCTAGAGCAACGGCACGGGTGCCCACAGAGAGGGCTCTGAGTGCCGCCTCTGGCACGCGTGCCATAGGTTCGCCACCACTGCCATATAGAATATTGACTTTAAACCTGGGTAACTTGCAGTCCTGTGAATATTATTGAAATGTAAATTCCATCATTTTCAGCCAGAATGTAGTATTGGAAATGGTAATTTTGATAATGTGGAAGACCTCAGGTTGTACCATACATCCCAGCATTTTTTTTCTATGGGACTCTCATATTACCTGAACTGTTTCTCCTCATGAGAGAAGGCTTACTTTGGTCCAAGATTATAAACATTTATTAGCAGTTAATATAGGTCGTCCATTGGTTCAGGATGAGATACCATCAATCTAGGGACAATACATTTTGGTATTGCCAGTTTGTGTAGTGGTCCTGTGAATTGCTAGCCTCAAGAGCAGGAGGTTGGGTGTTCTTGTCCTCTCTTATGTATGAAATCCAGCTGGTTGATTTTGGGCCAGTCCAGTCCATGTTATATGGTTATTAGTTTGGGGAAAGTAGGAGGTATGAAAAAATTAGGTATGTCAACTGCTTTGAGTTGCACAAAATATATAAAATGAGCAGGATAAATAATAACAGCATTTCATATAATTTGAACCCTGTGAATTGGAGATGCTAGGTAAATCTCACAGTGATATTGGGAGGCTGTTTGGATTTGGATGACATGAAACAAGCTGAAGCTGAACATATGCAAGACACGTTACTGCTTGGGCAGAAGGAGTAGAACTTATTTGAAAGCTTATGTCCAATTTGGTGCCCTTCCTTGATTTACGGCCAAGGTGGATAATAATTAATGGTTTTTTAAAACAAAAAAATCAGATTTTTTAAAATTTAAATTGGATTTTTTTATGTTTTTATCAAGTTTATTTTAATAAAATGCTTTTGGAGTAAAAATCTATCTAAATATAGTTTTCTATTTAAGATACATTAATCATTTAGTTTATTCAGCATGAAGTGGAGCTTAATTATGTAGCATGAGGCTATATATTCTGCAATATTTACATTTTTGGTAAACTCATTCAATGAATCCAAGCTCTGCAAGCTGAGATAACATGCACTGCATCGATGCATTCACACAATTTCATAGTAACCATGAGATAAATCATAAAACAAAGTTCAGGAATATTCCATTATCCCATTGTTTTGCAAGTCTATGTACACTACAAACTGTATGATTGTTTGAAGAGAGATGCATCTGCAGCAGGCTCTAAGTGTTTTAATTAAATAAAAGAAATTTGAGTAGTTCTCCAACTATGTGTGATTAACCTATTAACCTAAAATCGGTTCTGATATCACTGTTTTACCAACCTGACAGCTTATTATTCTAAATAGGAAACCTTCATTTTGTTTGCAAATAATAATATTAAAAGATTCTAACTACCAGCAAGAATGAGTCCTTATATTTAAAGAGCATCTGTCATTTCAGATCCATAATGGCAGCACCTGTTAGCGGGCATCCACTCATCTGCTGCCTGCCACGTCCCTCACCTTGTTGTGTCACTGCCATATCACCAGCCATCCCTTTAAACTGAGTGGGACTATCGGTGAGTCAACAGCGAGTCAGAAGAAGAGCCGCTGCTGGACAGAGATGACCGTTGCTCTTTAAAAATTATGATTTAAATTGAGTTGATTTAAATCAAGCCTTTTTACTCGTGATTTAAATCGACTTGATTTAAATCAAATCCACCCTGCTTATGGCTACTTCAAAATTGAGGCCTTACTTGGACTGGGAAGGTTTTCTCATAGTGATTTTGTCATATAAATACATAGCATGTATTTATTAGGAGCTGTGGTGGCACAGTGGTTAAAATGCAATATTACAGGATAATTCTACCCACAGCCAGGAGTCCGATCCGGATAGGCTCAAGGTTGGCTAAGCCTTCCATTCTTCTGAGATCGGTACAATGAGGACCCAGATTGTTAGGGGCAATATGCTGACATTTGTAAATCGCTCAGGGAGTGCTATAAAGCACAATGGAGTGGTATATAAGTCTAAGTGCTATTGCTGTTGCTATTATTTGAATTACTGCTATGTGCTCTAGATAGAGCTATCTCTGAAGACTAGTTGATAAGTTACAACTGGTACAAAATATAGCTGCTTGTGTATTAACAAGTCAAAACCACTATAATCATATAATACCTGCTTTATGGTTGCAGCGTTGATTATTAGTTTCCCAGATTCAAAGTGCTGGTTTTTTACCCTCAAAGTCCTATATGACTTGACATTGGGTTATTAGCAAGGCTGGTTTCTCTGCATAGAAGTGTCTCACTTAGCCTACCCAATTTGGCTCAACATTAGCATTTTTTAGTCTTCCTTCAGGTGTGTGAAGTGAATGAAATAAGCGTTTTCAGGCAAAGTTTTTCATTTGCAGCCTCTGTATAGTATTATGCAATTGCCTAATTTGGAAATTAGGCTGATACCTTCCATGTTGGGTTTCCAGAAGTTATTATGACAGGACTATTGGAAAGCCTCTTTGGGTGGTTAATGGACACTAATGCAACTATTGTATTATTGTAAATTTTAGGTTTTACTTTGTTTTATATTTTTGTGAATTAAACTGCTGGGAGTCATTTCGAATTTAAATATAAATATAAAACAAATAGGGAGAGTTTTTGGCTTAGCTTTTGTCAGGAACACATGACCTAACACAGAGTTTTTACAATGGCTGTTTCAAAACTCAGGAATCTTTTGAGAAATAAATTGGCTGCTATTTGCTGCCTTTTTTTAAAAAAAAATGTGTACAGTGTAACATAAAAATATTTTTAAAGGCTAAGTGGATTAATTGCAAGGCTACACATTTTTGATACTATTTAATTTGTTTGTTGGTTGTAAGCCACTTTAATCAATTGGAAAAGTGGTGTGTAAATATTTAACAACATTTATAAATTGCTGAAATGCTCAGTGAGGTCAGAGCTTAGTGATCTCCAGAGAGCTTGATGAAAAGAGTTGGAATTTTTTTCTCATTTGTTTGGCATGTATTTCTTCTATTGTTCCTTGTCTGGGCTTATATTAGTTACCATCTGAATGGATTCCAATTATGTGCCGGAACTATTACTGTCTCTCCCTCCTCTCAAGAGAACATGGGGCCTGGATTTCTTCAAGGGAAATTGTTTATTTGAGCTCGTCAGTTTTTTTCTCCCTACATCCTATGCCAATGTAATTGTTTTCTCTCTTTTTTTTATCCATTAAAAGTAATGGACCAATAAACAGAAATATGAATATAACGTTAGTATTTTATATTTAAACTGGTTGATTTTATTTTATAAAACTATTGACCTATTAAATCATTCAAATTAGTGAACCCTTTTTTGGGTCGAACATTTTCCGTCATTGCCTGTCGCAAAAGAAATAATGGATGGGATCTGGTATGTGATGGGCTTCACTAGAGAGGCAGAATTTATTCAACCTGGAGTATCTGCACAATTGCAGCCCCTGAGTACAATAAGTTATCTCTTCTTTCTATTTTCCAAACCACATTTCTTTTGTATCTGTCAAAACATTCTTGACAAGCAGGTCTTTTGGGTAAATTGATAAAAGAATCCTCACTTTGTCTCATCTCTCTTCACGCTGCATGCAGCGCAGTAGAGAGCTGGCAGAATTCTTGGTTGCCAAGTAGCTTTTTGGCCCTCTTCTGAAAGACTTTGCATAGCCTTGGAATACACTTCTCACAAGTACATAGCATTGGTATTTTTATTTAGTGCGGTATGCACTTATATTTTAGGGAACCTTTTGCCTTGTTAAAAGTTTTCTTTCAAAAGCATAAAACCCACTGAACACATTGGAGCTTGATTTTGAGTGAAAAGATAAAGGTGAAGGTTTCCTGTCCAATCGTGCCTGACTCTAGGACACGGTGCTGATCTCCGTTTCATGGCCGAGGGAGCCAGTGTTACCCAAAACATGCATAGAAACGCACCCTAGAATAGATGGACTGAAGTTTTGTTCACTGTAAAGCTTGTTCTCTGTGTTAATGAAATATCTACATTGGTTTGCTGAGCTTCATTCATTTTTTTCTTTTGTTTTTTCCCTTAGATAAAATATTTACCACAATGTTCAGTGGATATGATGATGCAGAAGCATTTGAAGATGACCCTTATTCTGAAGGGTCTTCCAGTGAAACAAGCATTGATAGTGAAGTAGAATTTCATCTTTACAGTCAAATCCATTATGCACAAGATCTTGGGGATGTCAGTGAAAATAACAATAAGGATTTCAAAAGACAAGAAGAATTTAAGTCCTTGAAGAAAGAGAAATCAGAGAATGAACAAGATCAGAGAAATAACTTAATTGTCATTTTAGATAGTGATGTTAACATTTCGGATAGCTCCGATGTCATAATATTGTCTGATACTCCTGATGAAGATAGCATTTATGAGAGTAAACTCCAGAAGCTAACAGTATCAGCGTCTCCAACTTTACGTAAATTAAATAAGACTGCATATTCTTGTGCCAAAAAATCTATTAAACACCCTTCCCAGCCTATCCTGAAAACTGAGGATCAGATTGCAGTAAATTCAAGTAAAGCAAGAAGGGCTGATGAAAAGGCAACCTTAAATAACCAGGGTGATGTTCACATGATTCATAGAGTTTTAGTAACTGAGGACAGCTCCAGCAGTGATGATGCAATTGATGTGTCAAGTATATCCTCTGAAAATGATAATGTGGAGAGCTGGATGCTGCTGGGAAGTGCCGCAGATGACAAAGATGATGATATTCTGTTAAATCTTGAAGGCTGTAGAACTTCAGCCAGTAAAGGTTAGTATGTTTTTGTGGGGGGTGATTCCAAGTAGCTACAAGGAAGATTAGATCATAATAGAAAGAGTAAATATAAAGGGTCAAACAGTTTTAGTGTGTTGGAAAATAAAACAGTAAGGATAATGACTGCTATAAAATATATTGGTACCTTTGTAAATCATGTTTACAAAGGTACCAATAGCAGAATATCATTCACACCACAGCCCTACACCTATTTATAAAGAAGTATAGTCTTCCTGGAATAGGTCCACAGTTTGTAACCTTAGAAAAGAAGAGCACATTGCAATGAACCTAATATGCATCTGCAATAAAAAGATTACAAATGTTATACTGATGCAATAAATGAGGAAAATAAAGGCACACTATACTTTTGGACTGATAACTGTAAAATTATAATTTAAGCTATTAACATTTCCAATCCAGAGAGAACAGTATTTGGAGACAGTGATAAAGTCTGTTATGAAAACAAATGTGGGATAGTCTTGGTTTTTCCTTTACAGTTAATCCTTGATTTATGACCATTCATTTAGCAACTGAAATTATGATGGCGCTGAATGAAGAGACCAGTGTTTGAAGTTTCAGTTCCCATATAGTAACAAGATAAAAATTCAGGTGCTTGGCAGCCTGCTCAGACTTATAACCACAGGAGCACTGCAGCTATCTCCACCTACCTATTCTCCTCTCCCCAATTTAGGTCACCCTTCCCAGCAAGGCCAAGGCTGGGCTTGAAGTAGAGGCCCTGGGCCTTCAGCAGTCTCAGCCAGTGCCACCACCCTCAGATCTTGGCTTTAGCCCTAGCGCTGCTGCTGCCACTGAGAAATTCTTCCCAACTCCCCACACCATAGCCCGCCATGTAATTCGCTCAACATTGAGATTCCAGTCCCAATTGTCATAAATTGAGGATTATCTGCATTCTGTCTGTCTTTCCACCAACATGTCATTAAAAAGACACAAATTTTAGTTCTCATCCTCATCTTAATTCAAAATATGGTATTTTCACAGGGAAAGGAAATGTATTTAATGACGGTTGCCTGAGTGTTTTATAAGATTTGCTGTCTGAATAAGTTACTGTTTTACAAATAAAAACTTAAAATTAGGTTTGCATATTATTAGCAAGAAAACCACAGAAGATACGAGGTAAGTATGAAACACCTAAAAGCAAGTATTCATTTAATTTGTGCATAAAAATCTTAATATTTTTTATTTATTTTTTTACAATATATTTATTCAATTTATACAGCTGCCCATCTTAAACACATGCCTCTGGGCAGTGGACAATTATAAAGCCAATTAAAACATATTTTAAAAACAAGTAAATATATACAGCAAAGAAAATTATAAAATTACATATAGAAAATTATAATCTATAATCCATAACAAAATTAGGAAACAGGGCCCTTGCTAGTACTATTGTTATTAACAAAATGGAGCCCCAGGCCTGGGCATATAATCAGGTCTTCAAGGCCTTACAAAAGGCCAACAGGGTTGACGTCATACTAATTTCCGAAGGATGAATGCTGTAGAGGGCAGGCACTACAGCAGAAAAGGCATATTTCCTAGTCTCCACCAGCTGACTCCCCCAGACACACACACACACACACACACACACACACAGCATATATTGCTCATATAAACTGAATATAATAAATATATTTTATTTTCCCTGTTAATTTAAGCTCTGTTATATGGCAATGTATGGTATTTTGTATAGTAATTTCGGTCATCATTAAGAATAAACATTTCAACCTGAGATTTAGTTTCGGCATACTGCACAGATTTTCTTAGACTGTATTATATCAGTGTGTGCTAGCTTTTATAATTTAGCTCCTCAAATTGTAACATCTAGTCTAGCTTTTTAAAAAGGCCTAGGAATATATAATTCACAAAGAAGAAACATACTATATATGATATTATTTTAGCAAAGTGTTATATGATTATTGATTTATTCTAAATTCTGTTCTGTGAGCAGAATATTCCTGCAATCTTTCTACTCCCTGAAAACGGGACTCTTGGGAGTTGGTGGGTACTCCGGAAACAAAATACAAGTTCCTGAGGTGTGGCAAAGAGGGTTATTTATTCAGAATTAGCAGTGGCTGCACTACATGTGTGCTTAACCACCCTTGAATCCAGCAGCTCACTTTTGTACAAATCTCCTTTTGCTTTTGCAAAAGGATTTGCCCTGTTTTTCTTTATGCAGTTTGTTGTGCATCCTCAATCTTCTTCAAAAGGTGATAGGAAAAGTTTCTGAAGCACACTTTGAGGTTGACTGGGAATAGCAGTGGGAATGAAGGCTCAGTTACCACTCTCTTGTGCAATAAGCAGAAATTGCTTCTGTAAACAACAGGATGGCCCAG
Source organism: Crotalus tigris (assembly GCF_016545835.1). Lineage (NCBI taxonomy): Eukaryota > Metazoa > Chordata > Lepidosauria > Squamata > Viperidae > Crotalus > Crotalus tigris. The sequence continues at coordinate 1,609,265 of NW_024096731.1, forward strand.
GCATAATTTTACTTTCTGCCTAAAACGTTTAGTAATTCATGAAGAACCATGTCAACAACTTAGATATTTTTTTCTGCAGCGGTGAACATGTCTGAAACTTTGGAAGGATCTTTTGGGTAGTGTCATAGAATAGCTGTAATTTGGGAGTGATTTGGTTTTTCATGAAATGGCTGCTATGGTAAATGGATCAGATAGAAACACCCTTTTTCTAGAGAATAAAAGTATTTTGTGCCTTTCTATCCATATTTGCTCTCCAGGAAACTGTCAACTAACCCAACTTATCTTGGTCATTTTTCTTGGTAGATGGCCATGTTTCCAAACATATATTTCCATTGTCTTTATTTTCTAAAGTGCCAGTGAACCTAAATGATATTCAGCTTTGTTTTTAAACATACCATTTTCTATTTATTTGGCTTTTTAAATTGAGATCGATGGGTGACAAGAAATGGTTGGTGTCAAGTTAGATATCTATTTCCTATTTTTTTTAAAACTGTACACCATGATGCTAAGGGAACTTTTGCCAAATAAATTATTAAATTAAAAAAAAACTGAAAATGTTATTACTTGGACCTGTAACTCCAATACTGCCAATCAGAACATACAATAGAAAAAGGTGACTGCTCCAAGATCAGCCTGTGTTCAGTAACAATAGTAACAAAATCCTTCATGGGTGTGTTCAGTACATAACTTTGAGATCTGGATCTTTTAACAGTTAAACATTTCAAACAAATCTCTGGATTATAGCTATCTTAAGCAAGTAGACTTCATTGCTAAAAGCAAGGAAAAACATTCTGTCATGGAAGATTTCTCGTGTGTGTGTGTGTGTGTGTGTGTGTGTGTGTATTTATTTATTTTCCCTTTCAGTTTCTAAGAATGGATTAAATGAATAATATGCCCCACAAATATTATAAAAAATAACACATATTATTAAAGTTATATGTAATGTAAATAACATACTTTTTCCTACATGTAGAGTTAGAAGTCTTCATCATTAAGCCATCAAATCTAAATGATGTAGTTGTAAAGCAGGAAGTTGTGTGCCTTCATTGCTTAGTGATTGCAATTCAGGCATGCCTTCTTGCTATCATTAACTGAGAAACTGAGAATTAACTGAGAGTACCCCTCCCAAGCCAAGCCATTCTGGGTTTGATTCCTCTCAGCCCCAAGCCTAGTAAAGTAAGGGAGTGCTTCCTACTTCCTCTATCTGCCTATCCATCCTGTCCCATCTCTGTCCTTTTGGTGCCCTGCCCCGTGCCTTGCTGGGCAGGAAGCAGCCCTAGAACTACATGGCTCTGGGGCTGTTTGCCACACCCAGGAAGCCCCATGTTTGTTTGGGATGGGTTTTTTTTTTTGTTTTTTTTTGGTTACTTTCTCTTGTGGTTCTGAAATTGATTCTGCCAAATGTAGTTTTGACTGTTCTTCAGCATGCTTGGGAACCTGTTCTTCAAGAAATGTCTTACAATTTTTATATCCATTATTTATTCCTACAAAAAAAGTGATATTTGTAAGTAGTTGCAGAACCCTCCGTTCTTAATATTCCCTGCTCCTTTCAACTCTCTTTATAGAAATTAGTTTTTTAGTTTTGATACCCATGCTGTTCTTTTATTTCCCTCCCCCCAAACATTAGACCACAGTTGGTCACTCCAGTTACAATAGATTGGGTGAGTTGTAGTATCATGGAGATTGAGTCTCTTTTGTGATGATTGGACAGCAGCATAGGGTCAGCCAGAGAGACAAGGAACAACAGCAGGCCTCAATCAAATTGTGTGTTCAACAGTTTATTTAAGTTGAGGGAACACTACGGATGCTTGGCAAATAATTGTTCTGAGTGAGTGGTTGCTGTGGGTTGGAGTCAAAAACAAAACATGCCTGTGAAAAGTCTTGGTGGTCTCAAAGGGTTTTGGTCCAGTTTGGAAGATAACAGAATTGCTATGACCATTAGAGATAGCCAGGAGATTGTCTTTGAAGAAGACTCTGTCAATGTTTATTATTTTTCTAGATTAAAAAAAAGGCAGTGTCACAGACCACGTCCCCTGTGTTAGCATGATCGAAGCATTTTCATTCCATTATGCAGATTTGAATAGGAACTAAATCAGTTTTTTCTACAATTTGAGTCAAGAGATGGCTGTCCTCTCCAGGGCCTCAAGAAGGGCAGGGCTTAAATTGAATGTAGCTGTTGTTAAAGTTAGCAGTCTAATAGTTTGTTCATTAAGGTTATATTGCTCCTTTGTTAAAAGTAAGAGAGGCTACACCTTCCCTCAAGAAGGAACTCATTGAAGTCTTCAGCTTTTTCCTGGAAGAGTTTAAAAATCATGATATACAAAAGATGTAGAGAATAGGTTTTAGTCTCAATTTCATAAGCAGCTAAATCATGTTCTTTGCTTAAAAATGTAATACATTATCTCCATACTGATTTAATAAGGTTATTGATATTTTATTAATATATTAATGCTATTAAAATATGGCATGCAGCTACTACTATGAATTAGTTTTATTTGTTTCAAGTTGGTGACAGAGTGCCCTTCATGGCTTCAGTACTGAACTAGTCCATTCAATTTCCACAGAGGAGTTTTGTACATTCAGAAACAATTTTGCTGGCTGGCACTGTATGAATGCATTTGTGAAAGAAAAGGCTGCTGCTGCTGCTGCTGTTGTCCTGGAAGGAGCAGCTCAAAGATGGTTTGTTTTATGTTTATAATTGTGCTTCCAATGAATTTTTCATCATCTGTGTTCTAATTGGCATCCTCAGTTACTTGAAACTATTTCTGCTGTGACTAGAATTTTATTCTAGCTTGAACTTCAGCTTTATCCAGATCAGATCAAATTAATCTTTGTTACAGTCATACATCAGCATCGTTAGCTTTCCTATTTTTCATTTTAGGCAGAGACTTAAATATCAGATGAGCTACTGATTACAATCTTAGAATAAACCTGTCTGTATTCAGAAAATCTTTTTGAATTGATTGGCCTCCAGGTGGTTGGTTTATTGAATTGGAGTTTCTACATTTGATCTTAGCTAAAATGCTCAGAGGCAATGAATTCCCCCCCCCCTTCTATGAAGATTGGAGTATGACAGTCATGTTTGTAATGGCTTATTTACGATTATGTATGGACCCATTGCTTAAACAAAACATGTTCCATATGTCTTGATTGTAATCCCTGAGACTATTCTGTCCATGTGGCCAGGGAGACTTTTGAACATTGGATTAGACAGGCTGCCAACAGAAGTCTTACCTTGGACTTCTGACACTAAGAATTACAGTATCAGCACAAGACGAAGACTGACTCAAGATATTCATTGTTCATTTCTTAGTAAGAATCTATGCTGCTAAAAAACTTTGAACCATGATTCCAGAAATGGCTGCTACTATGGAAAAAGTTAGATGCCATTCACAGATAAGGGCTAATTGTGCCTGTTCCTTCATATCAGTGGTTCTCAACCTTTTTATACGGTGACCCCGGTCATAAGGACGCGCTGTGCATGTGCGGCGGCGCCCCCTGAGGGAAAAAAATGGCGGATCGCGTTGTTTGGCGACCCCCGTAAAATGGTCGTTCGACCCCAAATGGGGTCACGACCCACAGGTCGAGAACCGCTGCTTCATATGATTGTATGGCTGGAGAAGTAAAAGAATGTTTATTATTTCTCAACCAACAGTTCCATCTGTTATTTTTTAGATAAAATAATCTATTGTGGATAAACATAAGTAGAACAAGTTCAAAATTCTTTGCAGTTGAGGAGAAAGGGAGACTTAATCCCCATGATGTGTTTCCATAATGATGTACAGTGGTTAATTCTGATGCCCAAATCCAGCTGTTACTGTTTTACAAATGTGGTTATTTATTCATTTGGTAAATTTATTTGCTGCCCATCTTGCATATGTAACTCTATAGAAGTTACATATTTTTAAAATAAAAAATAGAGTGGATAATCACACTTTGCAATGTATGTGTGTGTTACTGTGATTTTTTTATTTCCCCCAATAAGTTATTGCAGTATTAGTCACAGTGCTGTTCCTTTTAACTAAAAACAATTTTTAATGTTCTAGCACAACAGCTTGTGTACTAATGAAGCCAAATCTTTTATATTTACAGTTGATAGTATGACTTTAAGTTTATCCTTTTATCATTTCTTATTAGGGTATTTGAAGAATACTTTCTTCCAGAACCTAATGTAATAACTCTGAGAAATATTTGCATTTACGGTAATATAATGGCTCACTTAAAAAATGTGGATATTAATATTTTTATTATTAATCTTGCTCTCCAATCCTGTAAAAGAATATAATATGAATGTCATTGTGCTTCACAAGTAAGATCAAATGGCAATGCATTTTGGAGAAAATGTTCAGCAAATTGAAAGCTTTCAGATCTTTATAGAAAAATAGATCAGCATTTCATTTTTAAAATGTTACAATGTTAGATATTTATGATTAGTTTTCATGTCCTTGTTGAGTAGCCACTGTAGTATTTCATTTATACTTTTTCTTCTGATCACTTTGTCTCAATGTTATAATGCTGTGTTTTAAATAATGTTCATTTTATCTAATGCCAGGGCCTCTGTCCTCATCACTTGTTATGGAGTCTTTAATCAAGAAATGATAGAAGGCCTAATTCTGGTGCTTATAAATTTTAAAGTCTTCAAATTAACAGCCAATATATGATAATGACAACAAACAAAACTATCTCATCTTGCTCAAGAAACAGTTTTTTGTTGATCATTTTGCAGTTTTCCACATGACAAAATGTGGGGACACCTAGTATAAACCTATATTTCCTTAATAAATATTTGTGGATGTTTCACGTTATGAGAAATTATTCCTACTCTTGTAATAAATGTTGTTGACCATTATCTTCATTATTTTTGCTTGTAGACCAGTATGCAATATATAAAATTACAATCATTACTGGACTTAACTTATAAAATAGCAGATTAATAGCAAACTGAAAATTTTTACAACAGTACAATCTGATTGTAAATATTGTACTTAAGACTAGAAAGACTACGATTTGGCAGTCCAATATAAACAGTAGCACTTATACTATATTGTTAGGGTTAATTCTACATCTTTTTTAAAAATTCTGTACCTTTTTTTCTAGATGAAACAGTAGCTTTGAAGAGCAATACAAGAACTATTTTTTGCTTGAAAAAATAGACTACATAAATTATTAAAATGTTCATTAGTCCATTTCTACAACAGAAGTTAGAGAAATTATAAGTGTCCTGGTAAAAGTCATAAAATAAAATTCACCATAAAATTGAAAATTATGAAAAAATATTCTATTAGCAGTATTTTAATAATCTTTGTTTTGCTGTGTTAGGGACCCACACTTTGGAGGCCAGTATTTTTATATTGTCATTCTATTCTTTACAGAATATTATTTTATCCAAGAAGATTTTTTTTTTAAAAAAAAGCCTTATTCCTTAAAATACCAGTTTTATTTTTTCTATTAAAAACAGCAAAATTTTTAGAGATGAGGTAATGAGATATTTGTTTATCTGCAGAAAAAAATCTCTCCTCTGCAGAATTAGTGTTCATATCCATTGGTGAAGGGAATAGGAATTTACCTTTATATGGGAACACATAGATTCATATTTTATAAAACAGTAGTTGCATGTGCCTGAGATAAGTCAGTGTTTCACAGCATATTCTTAAATTTTTCATTTTGTTGCCAGATTTCATAATGCAACAAATATGCAAAAATCTTTTTAAAGGAAAGCATTTTTTTCCAGCAATTGGTAATAATGTTGTAGTCACATCACTTGGTAATATATAAATCAAGCAGCTGTGTAATTTAACAGGGAATTTCCTAAGAGCAACATTAAGAGTTAATGTCATAAGATGACTTTGTCACTGTGTTGTAGTATCTATGACCTGATAAATATCTTTTTCATGAAAAAAATGAATCAACCTAAAGTTAAATGTTTTATTTTTACTTGCCTAATTTGTGCCTTTGTTTTTAACCATATTAACAGTATTTAAACATCAGAAGCTCTTTAACCATGCATTATTATAACACTATGCACCCTGGAGCTGTAATATGCAGTGGGAATCATCTACCCTTTGCTAGGAACAGCACATGCATATGGATATTTGATTAAAAGAAAAAAAGTTAATCTTCTTTACAGTGTAATGTGGATACACTTGAATCTCTTGATTATTTAAAAAAAATTAATAAAACTAATAAAGTTCATGTGGAAATCTCTAGTGATCTAAACTAAGTATACCTAGAGCCATAGCAGTCTCTTTTATCTGTACAGATTTCTTTGCCTATTGTGGATTTTGGCTTTAACTAATTTAAATTTCCCATGGCTTTGGATTGCAGACTAGGTTTTCTGCAAGAGTGCCCATGCTTACATGGTCATATATTCTGGGCGACTTTTCACTTTTTGTTGTTGTCATTTTGTTGATTGGTAGGAGAGGAATTTTTCCACTTCTCTCAGTTTGATCTTTCTTCCTTATCTCCTTCTATTTATAAGTCTTGCAGGTTGGGAAGCTCTTCGTTGTCATTTTTGCTATGCGGATGAGTGGGAAAATGAATTTTCTGTTTCTTTATAAAATGTTACAAGAAATCAACATTTTAGGAGAAAAAAACTTTGCCAAACTGATTCCGCAATGTAACTGTTGGCAAAATGTAATGTGAAAAAAAATAATGGTTTATTTGTAGGAAGTTTGAATTATGCTACAATTTAACATGCTCTTTGGCATTTCAGGCAAAAGGTCATAAAATGAAAGTGTCTAATCTCACTCTACAGAATTATACATAGTATTTTAAAAATCCATTATATTATTCCAAATGAAACCAAGAATTAAAGATGAAATATTAATCTCTTGAATAAAATGAAGAATTGGAATGTAAAATACAAGGTGAAAGAAGGTAGTTAAAATTTTCACATAGTGCTACATTATTAGGAATATATTTTCAAAGGTATTGTGCATTATGATCAACTGTCCAATGGTTATAAAGGTGTGGCAGCATTCTCAGTGATCGTATTTTGTAAACATACATTTTTACGTTTATTTCAGTATTGTTTAAACAATTGCTGATAGGTAACAGCAGCTGCAAACATTTATAAAATTGAAACAATTTTAGCCATACGTACACATCTTGCAGTATGCCAATTAACCTGTTTAAATAGTTATCTTGGACAAGAACGATTTTCTTCAAAGTTAGTATTTAATACTTGTTCCATAATGCAGTGATACTTTTAAAAAATCAAATAGCACCGTTGAAACATATTTTTAGGAACTCATTCATGTATCTTAGCAAGAATCAATTGGAAATAAATTGTATTGTAATAAGTAGGTCTTGAAATCATATTAACACATAAAACTGTTAATAGAGATTTCAGTTTCATGGCATTAAAATAAATGTCATAAATTAAATGCAGTGGTTAACTTTGGGACCAACCACTTCTTTGGTTTTCTAATATAAATAATAAATATTTTATATAATTCACAATTTCATATATATATTTGTTTACTTTCTAATACTTTCAGTACCTGCCAGATTCATACTTAATTTTATATTTAAATTTCTGTTTTAACAAAATAACATTCATAACAATAATAAAATCAACATTTGGACTGCTTGCTTGACTGTTAACCTTTAAGGCACCTGGGCTTTAGTTTATTTTTTCAGCTATTTTATCGGTGCCAGGCAAAAGTTGATAATTTCATCAAATATGCATTTTTTGCAAAAACTTCAGAAATGTGCAAGGTATAACTGTATAATCTTATGAGAGTTGTGACAAGATATGGCAAAAATCTAATCTAAAAGGGAATTCAAAACACTTTTAAGAAGATTATTTCTGGTATAAAGACGTGCCTCTAGAATGTATATATAATAAAACTTATTTTCCTTAATAAGTGCATTAAAGAGTTTCCTGAATGGCTTTTGCTTTCTCATATGTAAAAGGATGCATCCATCATCAGAGGGTATGCCAACATTGTTTCTGGTATAAAATTTACTTTGAGAAAATATTCTGTCGCTAGAGCACTGATCATCTTTTGTGTGTGTGTGTGTGTGTGTGCGCGCGCGCGCGCGCGCGCGCACTCACATATGAGCTGAAACTTTTCTTCAGTGTTTTGGCACCTTAAAGACCAATATGTTAATTATCATTTTCTATGGATCACAGGACACTTCAATCATTATCTGTTTCTTATCTTTAAAGGGTCCCAAGATGCTTTGTACACAAAGAATAAATACAACAGTCCTTTGGAGAGTTTTCGCCTGATTCTTCTCCATAACTTGTTAATGTATGGAAGGTTTTCCCAGTGTAAAAAGAGGCTGTTTAGCAATCAAAATCTTTTATTGTGATATACCCACCTTGTGTAAAAATAAAAATTTGCCATATATTGGATCAAAAGTAGTAACTAAGTCTAAGTGCTGTGGATCCTTTTGGCTTCTGAGGTCAAACCAGTTTTCTGAGAAATAAATCATTTTCTAGACAGTAGGAACAATTTCAATAATGGGAAAAATTGCTGTAAAATGGAGCCTTGGTGGTCATTTATTCATTTAACCAATGTACAATGTTAGGCTGACATGTACTTATAATTCTGTCTAAACAGAATAAAAAAAGTTAAAAGGATTAGATAGGGTTTGCACTCTGTTTAGGAAGACAATGATAGGATATGAGGAGCAACATTCAGGGCAGCTTACTGAAGCAGAGAGAAAAATCAGTTTACATTTGTAGTAGGTGAGTTCTTAAAATATTCACATGTAAAGAGGATTGCTGCCAATTTGTGTAAAGTTACCAGTTAAATTCTTTATGATGCAGAGTTCTTAGGGCACATTTCTTTCAGACATCTGAACCTAGAAGGATTTTTTTTTTATTTGAGGAGGGTGGGGAACATGTTAGCAAGTGAACAGCTCTGTTCTTTACAGTTTTACATAAACAAAATTTATGTGAAAAAGCTAATTTCCTTCTGGTAGAAGGAGGACTTTATTGTTCCTCTTTTCTTTATTTCTTTATCTAAATGATCAGACAGGATTTTGTTGAAGGGGTCTTTGTACCATACTTTGGATGTTATGTGTCTTTATCTGATTTTTAAGGGAATATTTTCCTGCTAATAATGTTTCTTCAAAAACATTTGCCCTTAAGATTCTGTTTCTTTTTTTAAAAAAAAACATGATTGTGGATTTTGAAGTGAAATCTTAATTCTAAAAAATATAAGCAAATTTGCTAAAGACGTAGGACAATAAATATAACTCTTTTCCCTTTTGTAGTATTTGCATCAATGTAGCTACTTGGTTTGATTAATCACAGCCTCCTCTGATTTTAGATCTCTTAGATTTCTTGTAGAAATGACTTAGAATTCAAATAATTCTGTCTAGAATCTTTTGAAATAAAATATGCTAATGGATAGTTTTACCCAGTCCTTGAGCATGTTCTCAATCTAATGTCAGAGTGCTATAACCAATACAACAAAATTTCTGTGTCACCATTCTTTATGCCACCGTTTTGCAAAACGATTGTCAAATGTCTGGGACTAGCCCATTCTTTTGGAGTCGTTGAGCAGGGGGTGGGGAGCTGGGAGGAAATGATCTCAGAAGACTCAAAGGAATTCTTTAAACTTCTAGCAGGGCCAAGGGGTCAATGTCAGATTTAGTCATGCTGTTATTTTAGCCCAGTCGTCCAAAGAGATGGCTGAAAAGTGAGTCTTTTATTTCTTTTTTGTGTGATGATTAACAGGATTAAATGTAAGCTGTTGTGTACTTAGTCCCAATTAGTTTCTCATCTGAGAGGTTCATTATGATTTTTTTCCCTTTAGTATTCATTTTGTAATTTTTAAAGTGTCTAATTATGCTTCAGAATGAAAAGGAACAATAGAGTTGTTCCTTTCCTGCAGTAGTTGCTTCCTTTTTTGTTTGTAGTACTATGATTTATGAAGAGTTGTCCTAAGTTTTTGTGCTTTAGGAACTTTAGGAACTTCTCCAGCTTTACTCAGTTCTAAGAATATTTCCAAACCAGAGCTTCACAATAATTTAGTACATTATGAAGTACAAAAATAACACTCTTGAGCATCATCTGCTTTTTAAGTTGATATTAGTTTAAAATTTAAAAACTATTGTATAGTATATTAATAGAGTCATAAACTATAGTCTTTAATTTATTATACCTGTATCAAAAGTCATTAAACATCAAATACCTGAATATAGACAAACTTTTTTTAGTATATACTAAATGAATACATGTGTATATATATATATATGCTCTCATGAAGGCTGTACCTTTATATAGTTGAGAGATTAACTTTTCAGTACTGTACCAAATCAATTTCTTTAAAAGTAAACACCTCTAATTTTGAAACTTGGAGAGTAGGAAAAATGGCTTCAAGATTGTACCTGCAAAAAAATATTTAAATAACAAAATCCTGATTAAAAGCTAAAGCTTTTTCAACATTGACAACTATTGTTTTATAGAAACTACAAGGAAACTAAGCTTATTTTACCTTTTGTTTGATTTAAATTATTTTTCTTTGTGTATTAAATATGGAGCTTCTTGCAGCATGCAGATTGTTTAAATCTGTAAATAATACAGATTTAAAGATACCTTTGAGGAAGGAAATCAGTTAGCAATTTTACATCTTAGCTTACTTCATTATAAAATTGCTAGAAATTACAGTGTGGTTGCTGCCAAACCTACAATTCAAAGTTTATGTATCTTTGATTTAACATTTGACTGGAATACAGTTTTAAATCACTTATTCCTCTGAAATACGTGGATTCTGTTTTCTGCTAAATACTTTTGCAGGCATAATGTTGCTACGTAGTTGGACAAATCTTCAGGCTTGATGAGAAAACATTATTCGTTGTGCTTTAATCATTCTTGGGGTAAAATAGAAGTTGAGTATTTGAAAGATTATTATTCTTTTAATTCAAATTATATATTAAATCTTCAGAAGAATGATGTGTGTTTCTGTGGTATTAGCTGTTTTCTTCCCTTCCCCTTTCCTCCTCCAATACATATTCACAGGAGAAGGAAAGGGAAGGGAGATAAACGAACAGAATTGTTACATAAGTACTATAAAAGCACTGTTTTGGATGGAATTTAAAGAATGATAATCTGCTCTACAACTTAATGAGAATGGGAAAAATAGTTATCTATCCTTTGTATCCAAAATATTCCATTGTTAATGTGTATTTTTTTCATTAAGTGCAGAAGAAATGTTATCTCTAATCTGGTAGTGTGGCTTCTAAAAGACTTCAGATCGTAAAAGCTCTTATTTAGAATTATCCCTGTCACTATGTTACAGCTCTTTTTATATCTGTAAGTAATTTTTCTGTTACATAGTTGTAATTTTCTTATTTATTCTGTATGCCCTTATCCTTGTATTTGAAAGCAGCTGTCTATATAGATTACATGTTAAAATAATCAAATAATTGATGGCTTTAAATATCTGCATTACCAGTCTCCTCAAGATTACATAAAAAGATAAGTTGCTGAGTACCATGAAGTTTTAAGCTACTGGCAAAGCAATATTTAATACTGTAGTACATAACAGTTTTCAGTATGCCAGCAGTATGTATCTTTATGCACCTCCATAAAGTTTAAGGGAAAAATGACTTATAATTTAGAGCATAATAAAAGGAACGTATATTTCTTTTTAAAAAATAGGTTAATAGTAATATACTAAGGGAAGATTGATGTGTTGATGTCAAGTAATTTGATAACATAATGGTTTACTAACATCTATCAGCATGATGATTATGTTAGTACTCTAAGATTTGAAACAAAGCTTTTTAAAAAAGCAGCAGGAATTCATCTTTCATTTAGACATCAGAATATTTTCCTCATAGGGGATAACCATAATAGAACTTAAGAAAACATTTGTAGGAAAACTTTGGAGGCGATTAAATCCGTGGCCACATTGGTCTATATTGGAAGATTTATATAGTCAGTGAAATATTGGAGTCGCATTTTGAAGAAAATCAAAATAAAAAGATGAAACTTGAAATCAACTAGAAAACAAAAATAGTATATTTAAATAAGACAATAACATGTCTACATTGTTGTTTCTATAATTCTCTATTCCTAAGGTGAAGGGGTGAAACTGACTGACGTGACTTCCTCTTTTTCTGTATCTGCCTCTCTTGTTCTTTTTTTTTTTTTTTGACTTTGAAAATCTTGATTAAATTAATTAACTGGAGGAAAATTGTACTGTACATATATTAAAATTCAGTTAATTTTACTTAATCTACAAAATGGAACATTTTTGGACAAAATAAGAAACCGTTAAAGTTTATTGAAATATTGTGTAAGATACATTGTGTAAATTTCTTAGGCATAATTTTGATTTAGAGAAGACCTGGGCATTTTATGGGCCATGGGACATATCTACCCCTTTGACTGTCCCTATCCAGCCCGTGCTGGTGTTGGAACACTGACATTGGGGGCAGCGACAGCAGCCCTCCACAATAGTCCCAGTTTCTTATGTGGCCCTTTGGGAAAATTAATTGCCTACCTCTGATTTAGGGTACACTTTTTTATAATTGTGGAAAAGATAGAATTTTTGCATGGGGTTCGGGTTTTGATGAATAGTGGCAAGAAATTGAATTTTGTCAAAAAGTATTCAGTTCTGATGTTTTACAATGAATCTTTAAAGATAAAAGGAGTTCATGATTTCTATATGACTACAGTTCTTGCATTTCTGTTTGGAATAAGTGGTATTATGTTTAATAAGATTTACTCTCAATGTAATAAAATGAAACTTAAAATGCTGGACTAGAAGTGGGAGGACCCTTAGCCATCGAAACCAGCTGGATGTCCTTGGACCAGTCACTCCTTTTCAGCCCAGATCAATTAGGCTCTGTAAGAAGCTGGCTGGTAAATCACACCCCTTGTTACATCATGCATTGATAAACTTTGCTATAATATGTATTATATTAAAGTTTATCAATGCATGATGTATATATTCTCCTCTGTCATATATTGATTTTCTGATTTAAATCCTTCATCTACTCAGCATGGAAAATGATCTAGATATTGGTATTTCTGTTTCTTCCTGATGGAACTATTTAGATAAATAAAACAACATGGGAAGACTTAAGTGGTCCTGGATGTAATGTGGCTAACTTGTCCTTATCAAGAATTTGAGAAGTAAATAATTCATCTAATTTGTAGCTTACCCCTAAGTAACTAACCTACCTTGAGGTTTAAAGCCAATATTGAAAGAATAATAAAAATAGTTCCATTTGAAGAGTTCTTCAGCAGCTTACTATATGGCTTAAGGAGACAGCTCAACTGTTTAAAGAAATAAACTCTTAAAAATCTAGGCCATGTTTCTTTTATGAGCCGAAGCTGTTCTTTCAATTTTAAGTAGGTTCTTTCTAGGTTCCAAAATAAGATTGTTATAGCATAAAATAGCATATTTAGATGCATTAACAAATGAATGTTTATGGCAGACATGTCAAACTCACGACATCACATGACGTCAATCAACGTATTGGGACTGTTTTGCCATTGCCGGCAATGGGGTGGGCGTGGCTTCCGCATGATGCGTCTGGCCTATGGGCCAGCAGTTTGACACCCCTGGTTTATGGTATCTGATCAGTAGACGCAACAATATTCAAAATTGGCCACTGTAACATCATACAATATATTACATTTTAATTTATCTACATCTTTAGTTAGTCAGACAGAATACTTTGGTCATTCACCAATAGAAATACATTCAATAAAATTAAACAAAGCAAACGCCCTAACTTTGAAGATCGTTGGCATCCATTTGTGGGCAAAGTTTAGAAATAATTTAGAATTTTGCTACTTTTAGAGAAATAGTACTAAATAGTTATTAATAGTTACTACCGTGTTTCCTCAAAAATAAGACCAAGTCTCTTTTTTGCCTCCAGGTCTTATTTTTGGGCGGTAGCTTTTCCAGTCACCTCCAGCACTGACAGCTCCGCCCAGCCAGCCCACTTCTTCTGCGGACAAAGGAGCAGCTTCATTCTGCAGCTGAGAATGGAGCTCGGGTCTGCATTTCTCAGTCAAGCCTTTCCGGAAGGCCTCTGCAGCTGATAACCGAATAATGAATTCAATCCGTAGCTTGGTTCTCGGCTGCAGAGGCCTTGCAGAACTGAGCTATGGATTGAATCCATAGATCGGTTTTTGACTACAGAGGCCTTCTGGAAAGGCCTAACTGCGAAATGCAAGCCTGGCTGCAGAAGATGCTGCAGAAGAAGTGGGCCAGTGAGGAGAGGCCTGGCTGTGGCTGCAGGGTTCGTGGGGCAGCTCCATCCCCACCCCCACCCTAGCTTGATTTTTAGGTGTGTATCTCACCCCAAGACTAGGGCTTATTTTTAGGGTAGGGCTTATATTAGGTCCACCCCCAAAAATCAACCTAGGGTTTATTTTCGGGGTAGATTTTACTTTCAGGGAAACATGGTAGGACAAGGTTGGCCTCATCATTGTTGAGCTTCTGGATGTCTCTCATTACCTGGTTATATGAACAGAGTTAGGGAGACCATGGGATGAGTGAACAAGTGAGGTTAATAATAATAATAATAAAGTTGGAAGGTACCTTGGAGGTCATCTAGTTCAACCCCCTGCTCAGGTGGGAAACCCTATACCAGTGATGGCGAACCTTTTAGAGACCGAGTGCCCAAACTCTAACCCAAAACCCACTTATGTATCATCGGTTGCCGGATGGGTGTGGCCTATTGGTGAGCATGGCCCATTGAGTGGGTGTGGCCAAATGGGTGAGCATGGCCCATTGGGTGGGCATGGCTGTGGTGGTAGCGGCAGACTGGGTGGGACTAAAAAGTTCAATCAATCAATTCCAACTTTGCAAGATCTTTTTTTTTCCCATGAGAAGTTGAAATTGATTGATTGATTGAACGGTTTTTTTGGTTTTTTTTTTTGCACACGGTGGCGGAGGCTTAAAGTGAAAAGGTTTGATAAAACCCAGCTGAAGGTCTAGGACTAGGGTGACAGCACATGTGCCCATAGAGAGGGCTCTGCATGCCATGTGTGGCACGTGTGCCATAGGTTCGCCACCACGGCCCTATACCATTTCAGACAAGTGACTGTCCAGTCTCTTCTTAAAAACTTCCAGTGTTGGAGCATTCACAGCTTCTAGAGGCAGGGTGTTCCACTGATTAATTGTTCTAACTGTCAGGAAATATCCAATTCCAGCAACCGTTCCTTATATATTTTATCCTCCAGTCCCCTAATCAACTTTGTTACTCTTGCTTCTCTGTACTCTTTCTAGAGTCTTAACATCTTTTTTACATTGTGGTGACCTAAACTGGATGCAGTATTCCAAGTGTGGCCTTACCAAGGCATTGTAAAGTGGTATTAACACTTCACGTGATCTTGATTCTACAGTATCCCTCTGTTAATGCAGCCTAGCACTGTGTTGGCTTTTTTGGCAGCTGCAGCATACTGCTGGCTCATATTTTAATATCTTTTTGACTATTATTCTTTGTTTTAGTTTGGTGTTTATATGTTTTTAAGTTTATTAAAAACATTTATTAAAATTTAGTAATCTGTCCTTCCACATTGCAGTCTTTTACATAGAAAAACAGTGTATTTGGCAAAAGATTTAAAGAAATGATAATTGTAAATTACGTTTGCATCAAGCCTGTTTCCCTATGTAAAAAAAGATATCCATTGAATTTTATAAAAAAAAATCATTCAATTTAAATGAAATTTTGATTTTTCACAAGATTTTATTCAAATTGTGCTGATTAAATTTTGTTATATTTTTATAGTAGGAAACATTGCTATCTTAAATTTGATAAAAACAAATTAATAATTAAATGAAGTGCTATCCAGTGATATAAGGGACTTAACTATTTACCAAGTATTAATGAGTTAATGGTTTAAATAAACTCTAATGCTTTTAAATATAGATACTTGATTGCTTGACAGTGAATACTTTTTAATTTGATAATTTATTAAATGGATTTGGATTTAGCCAATGCTGTAGAAAATCCATTGAAATTCATACAGTGGTCTCAGTAGATCTTTTATTTGATGAAATCTGTTTTCCAACTTGGTGAAACTTTGGGTAGTCCTTAGTTTTCCTTAGAACTCTGCTTGCTTAATAAACATTTTTATTTTGTGTTTCTGGCTTGGCAAACACTTCAGGCAGCTTTCAGAAGTAATCTGTACTCTGTGGGGAACTGCAGTATCCCTAGTTGAGATTAGGAATTAGTTTGAAGAGTAGTTTGGATGAAAAGCCTTTCTACAATGGGCAGGAGTAGGGGAAGTAAGGAAAAGAAAAAATGATACCCTTCTACTTTTAAAACATTTTTATGGGAATAAACATACCAATTGTCTCCCTTCCTTGTTCTGTGAAAAACAAAGCACGCATGCCCCAGCTAACCACAGGTTTTCTGCGTTAGCAGAGTTCTGGTTGGGCATTTTTATGGAAGAGTTAGGGGACCACGCCTCACCTCAAGGGATAAAGCATTTTGAAAGGAAAATACCTCAAGATAAATCTTGGAGTAAGAAGCATCCAGAGGAATTCATGAAAATATTCAAAAATTCTTGTCCTGAAATGGAACTAGAGTAAAATGTTATCCTGGGTTAGATAAAAGGAAAAGACATGCTCAGTAGAAACTCTTAGTGTAAAAATAAAAAAAGAAAAAAGAAAAGTAAAAATTGTTAAGGCACCAAGCTAGAAAGAAGGAGACCGTGAGTTCAAGTCAAGCCTTAGTCATAAAAGCTAGCTGAGTGACTTTGGCCAGTCACTTTTTCTCAGCCAAACCCACCTCACAGGTTGTTGTGGAGAATATAGAAGGAGAAAACTATGTAAGATATATTCACCACCTTAATTTATTTGTAAAAAATAAAGATAGGATATAAACGAATTCAAGGGTCGGTTTTTATAAAAGACACCCTACCCTATCAAAGATACAGAAGATTGCCGTGGACGTTTTTGAGACAATTCCTTGTTATGCTTTAAGACTGAATTAATTTAAGATTAATTATTTGATATTAATCTTTGCAGGCAGTATAAAGTAATAATTAAGATAGATAGGTAGGTAGGTAGGTAGGTAGGTAGGTAGGTAGGTAGGTAGGTAGATCTCTTCAAATAAGAGGAAATAATATTGCAGCACAAAGCGATAATGGAAGCAAATAAATAAATCCTATACAAACAAGGGGAATACTCCAGCAGTTTTCACCCATAAAATATGGCCTACATGTCAAAATGCTTGCAAGATAGAAAAAGATAGCCTTAAATACTTTGCACTGATATGATAACTTTATAGGGAATCTTTGATATGAACAGCTTTGCTTTACTTTTCTAATAAAGTAAAACTTTTTTGGCAAAGAACAGAAAGCATAAATAAGTACAACTTCTGAGTTAAAATATTTATTTTATACTGACTTTTAATTAGATATACAATGGAAATTTGTATTTCTCAAGCTCCTTCAAAGGTTTAGAGGAAATTGTGAATTTCCTTAAGTCAGTTATACTTGGAGGTGCCCTGTTTGTATTTCATGATTTCTATTAGCCTTTCCTAAGTATAACCTTGTCTAAAAAATAAGGGCAACTAATATGAAATCTTGGAATAAAGTGTTTCAAGGTAATAATAAGCAAGTATAAGGCGCCAAAATGCATGCAAAGTGTGTACCCAGAAAACATGACTGAATGCTGCTTTGGCCCCAGTTTGTATTCAGAACC
The DNA here is from genome assembly GCF_016545835.1 of Crotalus tigris. Classification (NCBI taxonomy): domain Eukaryota; kingdom Metazoa; phylum Chordata; class Lepidosauria; order Squamata; family Viperidae; genus Crotalus; species Crotalus tigris. The sequence continues at coordinate 1,626,901 of NW_024096731.1, forward strand.
TCCAAACTTAAGACAAGAGAAAGCAACTGAAATCTGCAACAAAATGTTACGAACGGTCCCTAGTCTTTAGAGTTTGTGTGTGATCACCTGTAATATAAATTTGGGAGTACTCAAGTGGGCTAATTCACTTGGGTGCACAGTTTCATTCTTTTAATATTTAGTGGCTGTGAGATATTGCTGAATATCTTGATCTTCATTGAGGTGAAGCTTTGCAAGAGTGGAATGGGATTGCTCTCCCTTTGAATTTTTAATGTTATATATAATTAATATACCCTCCTTCTGTTGGTCAATAGCCTTATTTAGACTCTAGTTCTATTGATACTCACTTGTCCGAGTTTATTATTGGAGAAGAATGATAAAATAAATACTAACCTCAGATCCCATAGAGTAACCACTAAAATAAATATATTGCTGTCTACACCAAAGTAGAATTTGTTGATATTTTCTTCACTATTTTCCCTTTTTGTTATCACCTCACTACAAATTTAGATGTGAGTGGGTTTTTTTAGGAGAGGAGCTACAGGGTTTATTAAGAGCCAGAAAATTGTGCCTAACTAGGATGAGTACCAAAATGGCAGGTGAGATTCAGTATAGTAAATATTAATGAAAAATAGTAACTATACACACATCATTTTTCTTTTATACTAAACATGGTTCAGAATGCAGAAAAGGAGTACAGTAATAGAATGCTAAGAAAATTAAAGGAGATAAGAAGAAATCTCATAATAACTGTACATCTTCACATCTTTCTATGCTTGCTCACAATCCCAGTTTCCAATATGACTGTATGTAATTTCATATGTGGCCTTATTTTTTTTACAATTTTCATCTCTCTGTCATGATTTCACCAGCTTCATCAAACAATGATCTCCATATTATTGTTTTGTAATGTGATCCTTATTCATCCCCTTGTATAAGCAAACGTCAGACTTAGCCCAAGAATGAGTAATACAATCCAGCTGAAGGTCAAATCTTGCCAGACTACCTGTATTACCATAAACTAATTGATATAGCATGGTAGTTTCTAGGGAGGGACTATCCTGAATCTCTTCTTCCTCCCATGATTCTGTCTCTTGTCTCGCTCCCCTCCTTGGAAGGTGCTACCTCCTTCCTGGGAACTTGTTGCTATAGTCCATCATATCACCTCCCCCTTTTGTAGGCACATTCTGCCTTATCACACCTCTTTACCAATATGTAGAAAATTGTATTTTGAGCATAAGATACAGTGCTGGCAAAATAAGGAATTAACCAAAAGGATTTTCTGAATAAACAAAAGTGGTAAAACAATAGGCTAAAGCTAATATCAAAAAAATAAATAAAAATCCACTGCACTACATAGGTTTTCTTATACCCAACCAAACTTATATATTGAGTAGTGATACTATTGATCAAATATATTTCTTTACTTACGAAGATAGCTGCCATGGAGGTTTTGAAAGGCTGGAAGACTTTAATTCTATTCACTAATCTGGAGATTTTCTGTTTCATTCTTTTCAATCTTCTTCCAGCATTTTTATTGGCATCAAAATTCCTCTGCTAAATAGTGAGCACTGTGATAAGAAACAACTTTATATACAATACGTGTGCAGACTGGGAGTAAGTGGGCTGCAGTCATCCAGGACATTGGAACAGTAGTAGAATTTGCATCAGAGAAGTCTCAAAACAAACATTTATTGCAAATTGCAGAATGTAGAGCTAAGCCTTTTGTAATAATGTCACTATATAATATTGTTGTAGCAAGAGTATATTTTTTTTAACCTGGTAGTATTAGGAACTTGGGATCTCTTGGCAAAATGATAGTGACTATTTCACAAAAGATGGAATAAAGTAATGTTTAAAAAATCATTTAAGATTCATCAACCATTGTCCTGAATTTCTAGTAATTTCTACAGAGTGAAGGGAATTACTACTACTACTACTACTACTACTAAGGTTGGAAGGGACCTTGGAGATCATCTAGTTCAACCCCCTGCTCAGGCAGGAAACCCTATACCATTTCAGACAAATGGCTATCCAGTCTCTTCTTAAAGACTTCCAGTGTTGGAGCATTCACAGTTTCTGGACGCAGGTTGTTCCACTGATTAATTGCTCTAACTGTCAGGAAACTTCTCCTAGTTCTATCTTGCTTCTCTCTTTGGTTAGTTTCCATCCATTGCATCCATTCTTTGTGGCAACCCCTGAGATATTGGAACACTGCTACCATGTCACCCCTTGTCCTTCTCTTATTAAACTAGACATACCAAGTGTTGACTGCTGGAGATAAAGTTTTCCACTTGTAGGGGCTTGAATACAGCTTCTGTGTCTCCCAAAATATGTTTAATTGTTGAATAAGCATTAAATTGTGGGTACTCAATGATTTTAAATCATATGTAGGCCACCTTATAGCAGAGATGGGCGGCATAAAAATTCAATAAATAAATAAATTAAAACCCACATTTTTTTCTAGGAAGGTTGCACCAAATGAAATAATTTTTAATTAGATTTTTTTTCAGATGGTCTCTTACCAAAAAGTAGAATGATCATTTTAGCATAATATAGAAACTTCATTAAAATATTTGCAACGGGCAAGTTTTTTTTTATTTAAAAGTTTTATAAATTTATTACAATATAAACCCCCCCATCCCTTCCCCCCTCCCCCACTTCCCAGAGCTGATTACAGAATAAAAAATAAAATAAACAAACATAATCTAACTAACATAAACCAACTATACTATCAATCAAAACCATAACACACTTTAACTCCTTCTCAAAACGAATATTAACAAATTAAGTCAAAAATAATAAGATAATTAAAACTAATAATAATTATCTAAAATCTACTCAAAAGCAAGATAATTTTCAATCTCATATTTCTTCTGAATGTAATCAATCCATCTTCTCCAAGCCATAATATATTTTTCTTGTTAGTGATCCTTCAAATAGGCAGGGATTTTCGCCATTTCTGTTAAATTAGAGACTTTAAGTATCCATTCTTCCAGAGTAGGCAATAAGTTTTTCTTCCAATATTGCCCCACCAATAATCTTGCAGCTGTTATAAGGTTCAACATCAAATTAGTTTCTTTAACATCAAAATCTACAATAATACCCAACAAAAATAACTGCGGAGTAAACTTTATCTTTCTCTTAAAAATCTTTTGAATATTCCACCAAATCTTAATCATCTTAGCATAACATAGAAACTTCATTAAAATATTTGCAACTGGCAGGTTTTTTTTATACCCAACATCTAAATGGTGTTTCTCAAATCCACAGAATGGAGACATTTCTTTTTCCATTTATTATTTTTTTCTGTTTTCATTTATTTATTTACAAATATTTTATTTATTTATAAATATTTTATTTATTACTCAATTTTATTTATTAATCCTACTTCATCAGCTCTAATGAAAAGCTCATGGATTGTTGGGAAATTCACTGCGTTCAGTTCAAGAAGACCGTTATAATATTTAATTAGATAGTAGGGTGATCCTTGATAATGGTCTTTTCCTGCTCAGTAAGAGAGGGGTATCTATTCCAAGTTGGAGTTTAAAACATTCTTGGGAAAGGACCTTTGACATTTCAAGCCCTCCAGTAGCCATTCAGTAAATACATGCATGCAGTGTTGTTTTAAATGAACTAGGAATGCAGTTAGTTGGAATTACAATTCAAGTGGTACCTTGCCAGTATAGAAATGGCTATACCTTTTCACTTGAACATTTCAGAGAAAGGCTGTCTCTGGCTGTATGTATACACACAGTTCTTTTGGGCCTGGCAACTAAATGAAACAGCTGTCCATATATAGGTGCAGACATCTGGGGCAATTTAGCAAGCAACTGTGAAAGACTGCCAAAGGATGCTTTAACATTTGGAGGAAGAGTGCTTCACTCTTGCTAATGTGTTTGTGAAACATTGCTTTCAAATGTTGTGCGCAACCCCATTATAGGTCTTCTGGGCATGGTTTTAGAATACGGTAAACAGTCTGACTGACAGTCTAGACAAGCAATGATTGAAATTTATAATAAGAAATTCTTCTGCAATGGTAAAATGTTCTTTTTTTCTGCAGCATTTACAGGTACAAGTGCTTGGAGATAAAAAAAACTTGATGAAAAGGAGTCACTTATCAGTCTGTTGTTGTTCAGGATTATCAATCTGGCATTTGAATCCTTCAGGGCCACGTGATTGGTGACAGTATCACTAGAAAATATTGTAATTATCAAACGGATGCCTCATTTTGTAAGCTGGAGTGGTACAGAAAAATTGGATATTTTCCATAATTATAATTGTTTGGTAGCTTATCTAATATTCTTGTAGCTAGCAAACAAATGAAAGCACTAGAGGGAAGGGGGCAGTAATTACTGTCCATATCAGTGATTATCTCTGTGGATTAATTTTACAGGCTAGATCTTTTACATTTGTGAATGCAAAATATTTGATTTCTGCAGCTGGACATAAACGCTATAATTCTTTTAGGTTTTGTCCTGATAGAATTCTTTGTCCCCTGCTTACTGCCCCTTACCATATTTCCTATCACTTTTCTTGCAAGTTTTGGACTTTGCCAAACATTAATATAGTCATTATGGAATGGATTTGAAGAACTAATCAACTTCCCAGAAGCAGTTTTTTGGCAACTGTTATCAAAATTAAATATCCTTAGCAATGGTATTGCTCTTCATAGCGGCAAAATAAAGAATCCCTTCACCGTCTGAGGATTATTTTAGCAGAGATTCCTACAAGTATTAGATAGATTATTTACTACACATGTAATAGTAATTCTGATTCTGTTTCAGTGACTCTTTTGAGTGGCTTTTCAGGTCCACACTGTATTTGTGCCCTTCCCATAGAATTTGCAAAGTATGCATAAAACGTTGGTTAGATGCTGCATTTGAACATGGAGTTTAAATATATGTAGAAGACTCAAACTTAGGAACCTTATCATAACATTGAACTTCGAGAAATTCTCTGCTCAGTTGCCCGTTCCATCCTCTTGTTGTAAATCACTGTATCTTTAGACTTTTTAAATTATTTTGAAGGAATTGAAAGAAGATGCTGGTCTGGCCCTATAGTTTATATATCATATGCCCCTGAAATGGACAGCAGTGTCCCGAGAGTCTGGAATGTTCTTTAGTCTGTGAAATGTTATATCAGCAAAGAGAAGATCTCGTAGCACAGTCTCCTTTACCTTGGTGACAGCCTGAAGTCTTCGCAGGTTGAACAGTTTCCCATCGGTTCTGTACCTCAGATTAACTCCCACTGAGCTGTTCTGAAAGGCGTCTGACAGCATGGCTGAGAACATCATGCTGAACAGGGTTGGTGCCAGCACGCAGCCTTGCTTAACGCCATTAGTAACAGGGAAGGCCTCTGAGGCTCCACCATTACTCAGAACACGAGCCGCCATGCCATCATGGAACTGTCGTACCATCAGAATAAACCTGTCAGGGCACCCAAACTTCGACATAATGCGCCATAGTCCTTCACAACTAACTGTGTCAAAAGCCTTTGTGAGATCCACGAAGGTGGTGTATAGTTCACGATTCTGCTCCTGACATTTCTCCTGGAGCTGTCGAGCTGCAAATATCATGTCCGCTGTGCCACGCTCTTTGCGGAAACCACACTGTGTCTCAGGTAGTATACCCTGTTCCAGATGGTCAATCAGGCGATTTAGCAACACTCATGCAAAGATCTTGCCTGCAACAGAGAGAAGTGATATTCTTCTATAATTATTGCAGACTTGTCGATTTCCTTTCCTCTTGTAGAGGTGCACAATGGACGCATCTTTCAGTTCCTGAGGAATGGAACCTTGTTTCCAGAAAGATCGAAACAACTGGGTAAGTTTTTCAACAAGCACAGTACCGCCAGCCTTATAGAATTCCGCTGGGATTGCATCAGATCCTGGCGCCTTACCACTGGAACATTGATTGATGGTCTGTGAGGTTTCAGCCTCTGATGGTAGGGCATCCAGGCTATAGTTCATATCTACCTGGAGTATCCTGTCAATCACCTCATTATTGATGGTGGATGGGCGGTTCAGCACAGAGTGGAAATGCTCGTCCCAACGCTGTAAAATCAGGGTCTTCTCAGTGATAAGAGTTGTTCTGGTTCGAATTGGCATTTGAAATCCCTAGATGTATTAAGGCAGCAAAATATTCTACAGTCATGGTTTCAATATTTACAAATAATGGACAGATGGACTGTAGACAAGAAAGAGGGAATAACACTAGAAGATAGACAATTGGTTATTCAGATTAAAAACCAAGGTCCGGCTCATATAAAAAGAATATATAATGTTTTATTAGAGTTAGATTCGGAAACAGAATTGGTTAAAGACTGTATGATTAAATGGGCTCAGAATATACAGGAGCCGATCTCATTGGATTTATGGGAGACAATTTGGATAAGAAATGTTAAATTTACACAAGCTCAAAATTTGAGAGAAAATTTTTATAAAATGTTTTATAGATGGCACTTAGATCCTAAAAAATTATCTTGTATGTATTCCAACATACAGCCCAAATGTTGGAGATGTGGCAATAATGATGCAACATACTTTCATATTTGGTGGAATTGTAAAAAAGTAAAGGCTTTTTGGATTATGATTTGGTGGAACATTCAAAAGATTTTTAGAAAAAAGATAAAGTTTACTCCTCAACTATTTTTACTTGGTATTTTTGTTGACTTAAATGAAAAAGAAACTACTTTGATGTTGAATTTATTAACTGCAGCAAGGTTACTAGTAGGTTTATATTGGAAGAAAGATTCTTTGCCTACTTTAGAAGAATGGATATTTAAAGTATCTAGTTTTGCAGAAATGGCAAAAATTTCTGCTTATTTAAAGGATCATACACAAGAAAGATATATTACTGTATGGGGAAGGTAGATAGATTATATTCAGAAAAAGTATGGAATTAAAAAGTTTTATTTATTTTATGAATGAATATCAAATATTATAGAGAATTGTTTTATAGGTTATAGAGTTAAAGGTTAATTATGATATTTTTTTTCTCTCTTTTTTTTCTTTTTTCTTAATTATTATAATTTTCTTTTTTTTTTTAACCCTGTATTCTGCTCTGGGAAGTGAAGGGAGGGGGGGTGGGGGTGGGAGGGAGGGTAAGGGGGGGTTTTCTCTATTTTAAAATTTTATTGTATTTTTATAAATGATTGTATGTTTTAAAAAATAAAAATTTTCAATTTAAAAAAAAAAAGAGTTGCACCACTTGAATCCAGTAAAGGAGAGCTTCCTAAGGGCTGAGGTCCATAGAGGGATCTAAGGGCTTCATAGAATCATTTGGCATCGTTTCTATCAGCATCTGCTTTGGCACTCAGCCAGGAGTCCTGCATCTTGCGGAGCTTGCTCTGTACAATCCTGCGAGTGTTTATAAAAGCATTTTTCTTTGCAGTTGACAACGGGTCGTTCTGATGAGCGTGGTAGAGATGGTGTTTTTCGGCAAGCGAGGCCTTAATCTCTTCATCATTTTCATCAAACCAGTCCTGCTGCTTTCTATATGAGGGTCCAAGAACCTTAAGTGCAGAAGAGTGCAAGATGTCCCGGAAACATTTCCAGTCCTTCTCAGCATTTTCCTGTATTTGCAGCTCCAGGAATTGATTGTCAAGATCTTTTACTAATGAAGCTACTACGTCGGGGTTTTCCAGTGTACTGATGTTGATCTTTTTCATCACAACTCTGTTTCTCTGTGGACGACTCTTTGGCTTGATGTGAATATTTAACTTGGAAATGATGAGTCTATGGTCAGTCCAGCAGTCAGCACTCGGCATAGCCTTAGTTACTCTTACATCTTGCATGTCTTTCCTCTGCACGATGACATAATCAATGAGATGCCAGTGTCTGGAGCGTGGATGCATCCAGGATGTCTTTTTACGAGTGGGTAGGCGAAAGATGGTATTAGTAATGACCAGATCCTGAGCAGCACATGTCTTCAATAGCAACAGGCCATTACTATTACACATGCCAATTCCATTTTTACCAATAACGCCATCCCAGGTAGAGTGATCGGACCCCACTCTCGCGTTGAAATCACCAAGTAAAATCAGCCTATCGGTGGGCTTCACAGATGAAAGTAGGGCATCAAGATCTTCATAAAACTTGTCCTTTACTTCATCTGGATTTGTCATTGTGGGTGCATAGGCACTGATCAGTGTGGCTTGTTTTCCACTTAGTAATGGGAGATGCAGTGTCATGAGTCTATCATTCACATCCTTAGGAAGACTGGCAAGTTGGCGAACAAGATGGTTCTTAACTGCTAAGCCAACTCCAGACTCACGACGTTGGTCACTGCTATGTCCACACTAAAAGAATGTGTAGCCGCCTCCTGTTTCTGTGAGCTGACCTTCATTGGCTAGACGAGTTTCACACAGGGCCGCAATGTCAATGTTAAATCTTGCAAGCTTTCTGGCTACCAGAGCTGTTCTTCTTTCTGGGCGATCTGCTAATAGATTGTCTTGAAGCGTACATACATTCCATGTACCAATAATAAGTGGTAACACCTTGTGTTTTTTTGCTGATGACTGTGCCCTTAATGCAGGATCGGAGCAGGAAATGCAAGCCAGCATGGACAAATTCAGCATGGACAACTTTGGCCTCTTCATCAACATGAAGAAAACTGAAGTGATGTACCAGCCAGCTCCAAAAGCCCAATATCAAGAGCCTACCATCACAGTAAAGGGACAAAAGCTGCAAGCAGTGGACCAATTTACGTATCTTGGTAGTACCCTCTCCCGTGCAGTGACAATTGACATCGAGGTCAACTGTAGAATTGCCAAGGCAAGTTCTGCATTTGGCAGATTACAGACTAACGTGTGGGACCGCCGTGGAATAAGTCTTGCTACCAAGCTTAAAGTTTACCAGGCAGCAGTGCTAACTGTCCTATTGTATGCTAGTGAGACCTGGACAGTGTACAGGAGGCATGTTAGGCAACTGAACTACTTCTACATAACTTGCATTCGTAGAATTCTGAGGATCCGGTGGCAGGATAAGATACCAGACACAGATGTCCTCTCCAGAGCAGGTCTATCATCAGTTTACACTCTGTTGATGAAAGCCCAGATGCGCTGGGCGGGCCATGTTGTAAGGATGCCAGATCATCACATCCCTAAACAGTTCTTCTATGGTGAGCTGTCTCAAGGAAAGCGATCACACGGGGGACAAAAGAAGCGATACAAAGACACGTTAAAAGCTTCTCTTAAGTCCCTGGATATTAACACCATCTCTTGGTAACTTCTGGCGCATGATTGACCGACATGGCGCACCTTGGTGTACCAGGGTTGCCAGACATATGAACACACAAGAAAAGCGAGCACTCCGCAAAGCCAGAGCTGCAAATGCTGAATTAACAGTGTCTACATTTCTTTGTTCAGTATGTGGCAGAACATTCCATGCTAACATCAGTCTTATTAGCCACCTACGGACACATCGTTGATGGCCCATAACCCACAAGATGTCAAGGTCTTCATCGAAACCGATGGACAAACAACAACAACAGAAGAGTATTGAATGGACATCAATATCAGATAAGAAGTTCACTTTCTCAGCCAGATGATAAAATGATGATAAAAATGATAAAATGATAAAAAATAGCTAAATAAAAATCTATTATTGGTCATTCTGTTTCTATTATATTCTGCAGAAATCATCAGTTTGGCAAAAAAAGATATACAAACTATTTAAGAAAGCTATTCAGATTAATCAAATGGTAAATCTTGAATATTTTGATTTTTCTTTAAAGAAGAAACTTTCCATCTCGACAGGGACTCAGAATCTTGATTTTAAAGGTTTTTTTTAAAGATGCAAAGAACAGTAATAATTAATTTCTAAAACTTGACATCTATGTCATTTTTGTGGAATTTCTATGGCAAATATTTTATACTTCTTGTGCCATATCTGTTATCGGACATTGGCGATCCTGTTTTTATCAGCAGCTGCACGAAAAAGTGCGGCTGAGTTTTGTCCAAACCAGTCCCTTAGATTTTGAAGCCATGATGTTCTTCTTCTGCCTGGACCTCGTTTGCCTTCAATCTTTCCCTGGAGGATTATGAAGCACAACTCATGAGCTAGGAAATAAAGTAGAATAAGGAAGTGTGACTTAAGCAAAATGAGTTAGAATGGAAACTAAGAGTTAAGTAAAATGAGTTAAAATAGAAACTAAGAACCAAACATTGAAACTGATACTTATACCATTAAACTGAATATTTTGAAATACATTTTTGATATTGTTTCAATATATCAACAATTATAAAATTTAATTATCAGGTTAGTATAAATACTGTGTTTTCATAGAGCCACAAGATAGTTGAATTTGTCTTTTAAAATCATGTATATATGTTTTTTTTGTGAGAAATCAACCTTGGGTTAAAAGTTAAATATGGTAGAATTGCTGAGGTGATTAAATAATTTTGGTCAAATATTCAATTTTAGGAAGTGTTAAATGTTAAAGTAATATTGGACTTTTCACTCGTTTTGTGTTTCATATTTATGTTCATTTAATTTCCATGTGTACATTCTTTTCCAACCAACAACCTCCCAAGTATGAATGTTATGGAATATTATGGCACTTTATTAAAAAAAAATAAGTGAATGCCATTTGAAACTTTCTTACTAACATGTAGACTTTAAGATGTAAAATTTCACCAGAACACATAGTAGGAAAAAAATGTTAAGTTTGAAGACCTGATTCCCTTTGCTTCTTATTTCTGTTTTTTACTTTTGAAAAACTTTCTGATTTAGAATCACAATTCATGGTTAAGGTGAGGTGTAAAGAAAACAGTACTTTCAACAAATTATGTACAAGAACCAGTATATTTCTTTAAACTTCCAAGACTTTTGTAGACAAAATTTCATAGAAATTGCTCATTGTATAGTTGATCATATTTTTATTTTAACTTTTAACATTACATTTTAATTGCAGTAAAAGGTAATCATGGAAACTATTCTGAGGAAAACAAAGTCACATTTTCTGATGAGAGACAGCAAAATTTATTTTTAATGGGGTATGATGAGAGAATGAAAGTGTGGTACTTGTCTGTGTATATTTTATACTTGCTATGTGTATTAAATTTTTTCCTGACATCTGTTCCCTGTTATAATCTATAGCTTATAACAAATCAGTCCTCTCCCATCAAAACCTAAATCTATATTCCTGCAATTTAGCAGTCCTTCATTGACGAAAGGAGCAGAAATTCTTAAAACTATTGTATGGAGTAGGCCCAGAGCAACTGGCAAGAGTTTGGTTTTTTCACAAGCAAGCATATGTAGGGTTGATTTCCCTTAGTCAATGGATAAAGCCAGACTAAAGTTCCTGGAGGACTGGGATATAACCTTCAAGTGTTTTAGCTATGACTCTGTAGCTCCACAGCAACTGATACTTAAAATTAATGTTCCTCCATGTAAGAGTTGAAACAACAGAAAGTCTATTCTTCCGTGTAGTGACTGTCCATGTTATTTAAAAATTTAAAGCATTGCAAATTAGTGTTACATTTAGAACTGGTGACATTAAACATCCCCAGAATTACATGGTTACCATTGTAGATATGATTAATATATAAATTTAAACATATATACAAATTTACTGTGGCACTTTTGGAGAGAAAAAATTACCTGTGGCCTAATTCAATTTAAAGATTTGAGCACATTAACAGAAGTAAGAAATCCTTTAACTTAAAAGTATTAATGAAACTATGCCAAATTTCACCCATATGTTTAAATCCAGCCCATTAAGATAATTTTAGAATCTCCTCTCTACCTGAAATGCTTCTAACTGATGCTCACATTTTAATAAATTTAACATTAAAACAAAAAGCTATATAATCGTGTATTGATAGCAAAACTGCACTGGAGAAATATATAATAAGAGTTTTGGCAGTAAAGGTTAAATGGTTTATTACTCTCTGAATCTGTATACATTCTCTTGAATGTCTTTTCATTGTTAGTAATACATTCAAAGTATTACTGGTTTATATAATAATTTAGTGGTCTTATAGCAAATTCCCTGCCTACCTGCCTACCTTTATTATTTTTACAAATAATTCATAAGTGGCAAATATATCTAGCACACCTTCCTCTTATTTTTCCCACAAGAACAACCCTGTGAGGTGAATTCAGCTGAAAGAGAGTGATTGGCCCAAAATCATCCAGCTGGTTTTTGTGGCTAAGGAGTGATTAGAACTCATGGTCTCCTACTTTCTAGCCTGGTGCCTTAACTACTAGACCAGGGGTAGGCAACCTTGGCTCTTTTATGACTCGTGGACTTCAACTGAGCATAGCTGGCTCAGGAATTCTGGGAGTTAAAGTCCACGAGTCATAAGAGAGCCAAGGTTGCCTACCCCTGTACTAGACCAACCTGGCTCTTATTTGAACAATTGATCAGTTCATATTTTCTTTGCTATCACTTTGAAAGAGAATTAATTGATGAAATTGCCAATAGCTTCCTTATCTTTTAGGTAAGTTACTGATTGTCAATTATGGCTGGCTAGAGGCAGAAATTTTCTTCTGTTTGACAAATACAGTACAGTAAGATAACTAATGATGCAAGATACTATATTCTGTATTTGTTCAGGTTTGTGGCCTTCACTATTACAGTGTCTACTAATGTAACCTTTTATGTTTAAATCTTCAGGCAGGCAACTCATAGATGAAAATGAATGCTCAGAATGTTCAGAAATTATGCTTTAAATGATTATTTACCCTAAAGCGCACCTTTTATAAAGTTATCAGTTCATTTTATTGCAGAGGCTTTCATAGTTGGTTCTGTGTTGTAGAGCAAACTTTCCCCTCCTTATTACAATTTAACCCTCTTACAGACTTTTATGATGTCCGCTGTAAGATTTTTGATATTTATATTTTAGTAACCACTATTTAGGAGGGGAAATCATACATCTTAAAACTGAAATTAACACCGTCAAGTAAAATATACTTTTTTCATATTTTTCAAAATATGTTTAAATGCAAAGTTTAAAATATGCAGCTGTTCTGTAAGAATTCCCAAGATAGTAATGGGTTTTGTTTCTTATAAAAATGTATCAGTGACTTGAAATGCGTAATTATTTTAGCTTTGAGAAAGTCATCTCTAGTTCTTTTATATAATGGTTAATTAAAGCCTATTTATATATTAGTTTTGAGGTACTTAAAAATTCCGTTTCAAACAAAGTAAAGCCCTCACTGGGCTAACAAAAAGATACAAAAACTTATCTTTAAATTTTTCCATTAGAAAAGGGACTGGATAAAGGAATAGGAGGCCAATTTAGGTAGCATTTGGGAGGGGTGTTCTATTAGAATAATCCTAAATAGGGTGCTAAACAAGCCTCTTTATGCAGTGTAGGACCCTGCTGTTAAAAGACTAACTTTGGTCTTTACAAAATCAAACAAATCTCAAGGATAGGCTGGATTGGCTATAAGAAAATTTCCAAAAGGCACATTAAGATAATCCCTTTATTGGGCCAATGCAGCACTCAAGTAAGAAACTGACTTAATAAGGGGTTTGAGAAGATGCCTTTAGATGGAGACTATGAATAATTATGCCATCCCCACCACTTGAAAATGGATTCTTAGGGGTCTTATGCATATTGCTAAATCCAGTTCAGAGTATCCTGTTTATTTTACACACTTTCTTTAAAAATGTTCAGTTGTGGCAAACATTTTAAATTATATGTATTGGTCTCCCTGCTCTTCCCCTCCCCCAATGAATTATCTTTTTCCAATTAAAACTCCTGGACACTGATTATATTTACTGTAGTAGTTTTATTGTGATATTGAGGATAAATACAATATGGCTATAGGTTTTTCCAAATGAACTAAAAAGAACTTAATTTCAAGTTTGTATAATTAATATCTATGTTTTTAAAAGTCCCCTGTTCATGTCCAAATAAAATTGCCAAATTATTCAATTTGCAAATAGAAAACTTGGAATTTTGAAACATTTAGAAAGGGTTCGATTGGATGTTAAATTCCTTTACATTTTGGGGTATAACTGATTAAAATGAATATAATCCTTCATATATTTTAATGTCTTATTGGTGTTTCTATGCTTATACAAGTAAATATTTCATTTAGATTATGTAGGAAATTTATTTGGGATAGTGGACTATCAAGACTTTTCTTAGGTAAATCAGGATTCCCATTTTAGGAAGGCGGCTTTAATTTATTTGCCTTGCAAAAATACTATTGGGCCAATAGCTTACCAGTCAGTGGAATGGAAATATAGTTGATTATTATCCTTTAATTTATTTATTATTTATTATCCTTTATTATAACTTTAAGAGTTGTGTTAATTTGACTGAACCCTCTCATTAAAACAGCCACATCCTAGAGAAGGATGAAAGGAAACAAACCATTTTTACTCTTCTTTCAAATCATTTTCATAGCTTTAACAGCCCTAATATATAACATAAACAGATTAAGTTTTCCATTACTTTTGTGACAAACTGAAACTGGCATCCAGGCAGTCTTAAAATTAGGATTTATTTTTTCGTGCACTAAGCTACATTAACATTAATGATTTCATTTTATTCTCATGCTATTATATTTGATTCAGTGGATATCACTAGCTAATTGCAGAAATAACTATAATCTTATCTGATTTCTGTTGAGCAAATTCTTTATGTTACATATATTCCATTGTTTATGGTTTGAATCTCTGCCATGACACTAGCACTATAGACCAGTGACCCCCAGCCTTTTGGGCATCAGGGACCGGTTCCGTGGAGAGGTTTTTCCACAGACCAGAGGGGACATGGTTTCACATACTATCTGCATCTCATGGATAGGGCTTCTCTTGGTTGCGTGGCCCGGTTTCTGGCATACTGCAGACAAGTGCGGGTCCATGGACTGGGGGTTAGGGACTTCTATTACAGACTATAGAAGTAAGCCACATTACTATATACAATTGTGTTAAATGTCCAGGGAATAAATATATTCTGTTGTTGCAACTTTGCATGGAGAATTCTTTACGTATGCCCATGAGCTTTATGAAACACTGTTTCTTAATAGCACCTAGTTAGGCCTGAAAATGCTGCCCATTTGTTTTATGCTATACAGGGACACTTCTTTATTAAAAATAAAATAAAATAAATTTCAAAATTCTTTTCAGAAATGAAAAATAGTGAATCTTTATACTAGTGCTGATAATATGTATAGCCATCTTTATACTAGTGCTGATAATATGTATAGATAGGGGTATAAATCAGGTAATAATGATAAGAATCCAAAAATGAGAGGAAAGGATTAATGAGGTGAATTTATTAAGTATTGTATTTCAAAAACAGCTGCCTTCAAGGTCAGCAGTGCTATATTTGTAACTAACTACAGGACCTGGCACCTTCTAAATCAGGGTAACTGACAGTTGGCCAGATGAGTTGTATGCTGCCACTCATTTTAATAAGATGGCTGAAATAAGCTTAGGTATACATAATTTATAAATGTCATGAATATAGGTCAGTATAAATCTTATTATATAGATTAAAATAGCCTTATGGATAGGGTTTCATTATTTTGATACTTTTAGCACTGAGCCTCTCATCTTCAGTATGGTTAAGTTCAAAATATTTATCATTTAAATACAGTTCTGGCCATCTTGTTAAGACTATGAGGGTGGAATAGAAAAGGATTGGTTGTTGTAACACATAATCTTAAACCTATTTATTGGTGGTTAACCCCGTTGAGCTTAGGGAGCCTTTCTGTACTGTATATCAGAAGAAGGTAGTGCCAAACATACTGTTTAGACCATTGCCTGGTGCCCATGAAGCTGCTTTGAGTCAAGTTTCAACCTGAAGGAAACTTTTCTTTTTAAAACATATTTAAGAATGGTCTGTTAGTGACTTGGATCAAGTCAACAGAAAATTTCTGACAAAAGTATAATGATGATTAAGATGCTCTCATTCTTCTGGGAGCTTTTATTGTGAAAAACAATATGAGCATTCATGGCTATTTTAAATATTGGGATCTGATATTGGGCTAACATGAAACAGCTAAGATTTCGTTGGCTTTCTCATGAAAGAAGCTTGTATTTTTTATCCTATCAACTATAATAGTCTTTACTTAAAATACTACGCTTTTTAAAATGTTTAACAAGCCTTTCCTTTTTGTCTTATTCTGCTTCTAAGTGAAGATGCAATGATTGCACAGTAACTGCTGTGACGTGACAGGTAAATTTACAGTTTACCTGCCGTAATAGTGTATTCTGCAATGCCATTCAATCATCTTGGTATTTGCTTGCCTGATTTAGTGAGCGCAGCAGATTTTCAATTTAAAAATAACTTCCTCTGTTTGATTAAAAATGTAACAGGACATTAAATGTTGCAAATAAAGTTCTAAGGAAAAATGATATTTTTACTGTTTTAAAAAAATCTGTTTGCTTTGGCTATGAGTGGATAATTAACTCATCTTTAATTTCGAGGTTTACTAGTTTAGCTCACCTGTCTTTTTGCATGAATAGTTGAAATTGATAGCTGTCGGGTATAAGCTTTTACCTGTTGATGTTTAGTGGATGGATTTCTTTAAGGATAATGCAAAATCCCATCATTGGACATTCATTTATTTGCTGCTCATCAAGATGACTGACAGCTTTGCCAACCATATGGGTGCAGGAAATTTTTGGCTGTCCTTGGGGTTTGTTGTATGTATGAAAATTATCTTGCAAAAATATTTTATAGAAATTAGTATAGGAGCTATACTTTTGCTTTATATACATTTGAATGAACCATACATTGTGTAGTTGGAACACTTTTTCTTTTTTAATTAAGCTAGAGAACTACTGTAGAATAAAACAGATATAAGAATGCCTGAAACTTGCAAATATAACAAAAAATTGGGCAATTGTATCTTATCATTTTTATGTTATTCAGAATTTCTAATATTTTTAGAAGCAGTCCAAATAGTATTCAGTTTAAAAGGAATTTCTGAATGGAAGGGTTACATAATATTGTTTTTATAAGTTTAGGAAGAAAGCAATATAATATCAGATTCAAAATAAGTACTGCCACTAACTAATAGCTCTTCTGAAAGAGAGCTAGTAACTTGGAAAAAATATTGTTAGACTGATAGATGCCCAGCTATATAGTTACAATTTTAATTCTGCAATGCACTAAGAATGAAAGGATCTGTTTTATTAAATACAATAATATCAATTTGTTTAAATTTGCATCTTCAGTATTTTCAAACTTGTTCATTTGCTCCTTTAATGAAAATGTAGAAATTTATTTATTTGCCAACTTATATGTCACCTCAATCACCAAATTCAAGGCAGCTTATATGCCTTTCATTTTCAAATTTAGTCAGATCACAGTCTCAGGAGAAATTGGAATTAATCTATTTTTTACACCATTCACTGAAAAGAATTTGTTTATTTTTATTATGCTTCTCAGTTTGTAGATGAAAATGCTCAGTGCAGTTTAATATAAAATAAATAGTATTGGGTTGTGTCCAAAGATTCATTTTCTTTGATGGAACCAGTAATCTTTTAGCAGAAGAAGGAGCTTTTGGCCTCAATCCAATATAATTAATCATAATAAAATAAGAATTAAGCTGCAGAGAACAAAGAAAATAGCACTCAGAATATGTAACAACCCAAATTATTTCTTTTAAGAGCAGACAGACCAAATGTTTGCTGAAATAATAGAAGTTGATGGTGGAATATTGTAGCAGACCTATTCCCTGATAGAAAAGTTCCATGTTCCAAATATCATAACCAAAATATCAGTTGCATTTTCTTACCAGCTTTGCCTCAAAATCTGTTTTACAAGTTTTGCTAACCAGGTAAATTAGACAATTCTTTCTTTAGACATTGTTGAATGTGAGGTGAAGTTGTTGATAGTTTGCAGATATTTTCTAATAACAAAACCATCAGTGAAAATCTGTAAATGATTTTAGTGATTTAGTAATCCTTTTTAGAAATTTTCCTATTATACTCTATTTTGAACCACTTTAAGGCCTGGCATTCCTAGAATATTTTATTTCTCTTTTTCTTTAAGCACCCCCAGTTCCTTTTTCTATCTTTTGAATTAACTTTATTGTGATTATTAGCCAGCAAAGGGAATTGATATTCAAATATCCAATTGACAATTGGATATAAATTGACAATATTGGTATAATTAGGAAAGGTAAAATATAAACAATACATTTTGTTAAAAGACAATATTAAATTAAAATATGTTATTTGCTTTTCCTGTCTGTGCTTCCATTTTTCAGTCACTTCGCTATTCTTGTTACTTTTATATCTCTACCTTTTATAGTTTTCATAAGTAAGCATTTGCAAAAATGTTCAGTACTAGCAAGAGATTGACAGATGTTGAAGCTTTGTGGAACACCAGTTAGAGGAATAATAATTTGGGAACAAGACGCATCTCTAAATAAATGCTAGTGTTGAAACTATGAAAGCCCAATCCCAATAGCCAATAATGCAGCTCTTCAAAAATGAGCTTTCCCTTATATTTTAAGAGTTGGAAATAATAGCAGTAAATAAAATGCATGATACTCTTGGTCTGAGAAATACGCCTTCTCCATGAAGAGCACTCCTCTTCCACATCCTCATTAACAGCAGATACTCACAGCTAATCTGGTAGAATTATATTTCACAAAAGGAGAATTTGAAGTTGAACTATCAAGTCAATGCTATTAAATCATTTCATCCTATAATGGAAGTAAGAATTTTATATCTTGTGTATGTTTCTTATTTATTTTTTGAAAAAGCTTCTAAAATATTTCACCTAATTCATATATGTTTGGGGTTTTATTAACAGTTGTATCCAATGAAATTATCATCATAAAGAAGTTTAAAATGCTGAATATGTAAATGATCATTTCTGGATATATTTTTTTTTCTCTTTTGGAGTGACCATTTTCTTCATGGGTCTGAAGAGGAAAAAAAAAGCTCATTGTATTTTTCAATTTAGAAACTGTTTGGAAATCTTTTCAGACTAATCCATGCTCTATGGAAAACAAGGGCAAGCACTTCAGAGGATTTGTTGAATTTGCACCATTGTCAGTTTTCAAGGTTTAGAATGCTCTTTCAGTATGTCAAGATGACCTCATCTTACCATTGGCTGCTAATCCGCGTTCTCCATTTTCATAGTATCTTAGAAAAGTTTATTTAGGGAAATATTTACTTGGTCTAATCAGCCATGTTTTTAATGTTCACTTTTAAACTACATTTTGGTACAGAGTTTCTTAAATTTTTTAAGTGATAATGTAAATATTTAGAGTTTTGAATAATAGCAATCTTACCATCTAGGAAATCTTGTAATTTCAAAGAAAAGCCATGTCCTGATACTGATGGGATTCTGTATGATAGATGTGGATTCTGTGATGCTTGTAATAATGTTGGGGCAAGGAAATTGCCAGAAAGAATTGCTCAAAAACATTCTTGTCCTCAGCATCTTAGCTAAATATTCTAGACTTGCAAATTAGATGGAGCTAAAGAAACAGATGTCAGTGGTAATCAGGAATCAAAACCATTCCTGTACTTGCTCCAGTATTTTAACTACTTTTGAAAAGATGCAGATGTTTTCATTTCCTGCATGAGATGGCTATATGAATTTGGACTCTAAAAGAATTATTGCCTATTGGGTGATGCTGTGGGAAGAAACGTAAATCATTTTTCTACATCAGATAAAATTATCCCATATTGTGTCTAAACATAATTCATTTTTTTCTGTGGTTGGCAGAGGAGCAGTTACAAGGTTTTGTTCTGCAACACAGACGATGTCTTTTTCCTAGCGACATTAAGAATTTATGTTTCCTGGAGCATAGTTGATGCTCCTAATTAAAGTGTTAGGGTTTGACTAGTCTGCCACAAGTGGTTTCCTAGAAAGAGGAAAGAGGATTTAATTTACTAATTCAGGAACTAACAGCTCTGGTACTAGCACCATTCCTAGTTTTATTTGTGGAACCCCAACATCTCATTTATGAAGTGATTGAAATTCTGTGAGTTTTTGAGGTTTTCATGCACAGTCTCAGAAGTGAAATCTCAGAAGTGAGAGAGACAAAATCATCTCATAACATTTCAGTTGTCTTAAATATCATATTTTATCTGATCCATCATTTAAATTATGATAGTGTGGTTTGAGAAAATGCTTTGATTGGCAGATCATTGTTTCATATAAACCAGTTAAGAAAAGCTGATAGATAGATCTTTAAATATTATAGTCAGCTATTTAGAATTATTTTTGATTTTACTTATTTGATATTGCTTGTAATGGATGCCTGCTTTTGCCCTCCTCAGTAATCATGTGTCATATAATTCATTAGCTGTTAAATATGTGGTAGGCTAACTGAAAGGCTGTAGTTGTTTTGAACAATAACTCCTGTAATCCTGTACTTTAGGACTTAGAATTTAGAGAATGTCTAAATCAAAACATATATAAGATTGCCTGCCCCTTGCTTATATAGTTACCCAAAGTAAATGCTTGAAGCAGAAACTGTATGCAAGTTGAAAAACTCTATTTTGCATTATTTTATTGATTATTAAGCAGCTAGTATAACAAAATATATAAATGAGTTTACGATATGTAGATTTGCATAAGGAAATTTTATGCTTATGAATCAGAAACCAGATTTATCACTATTGATTTTATGGATTTTTATCCTGCCTTTATTATTTTTACAAATAATTCAAGGTGGCAAACATATCCAACATATCTTCCTCCTCCTGTTTTCCCCACAACTATAACCCTGTGAGGTGGGTGGGGCTGAGAGAGAGTGACTGGCTCAAGGTTGCCCAGCTGACTTTCATGGCTAAAATATTCATGGTCCTCACCTTCCTTTTTTAGACTTTTGTAAAATTTCCTTTTTAAAAATATTTTTATTAACATTTAAAAAATACAGAGATAAAAAATTGACACAAACCAATAAAATACAAAAAAAGAAACAACTGCAAAGTGTAAAAAAAAAGGGAGAGGAAGGAGGAAAAAATATGTAAAAGAAAAATAAAGAAATGACAGATAAGTACAGAAAAATTCAATAACATGCCAGCTCTCTAACATTTCAGCCTAAAATCTCTTCATCCCAGATCTCATATTTTATCTATTAGCAAATAATAAAGCCTCATCATTCAATCTAAATCAGCAATAGTCCATTGGAAATCAAGTATGAGATTTCCTTCCATTTGTCAGTGAAGAACTAGAAATATTAGACTTGCTAATAAGATAAATTACCTGTGACTTTGGTCCACCATGTGTGAGTTAAAGTGAACCATTTCTAAAATGGATCTATTTGTTTCACTTTCTCTTGAAATAGTAAATTGTAAAAATGATTGTCTTAAAAAGATTTCACTCATCCTAAATTAGAAAATATTTCTTATTTCCTTCAAATTCCAAACTTCAAACCTCCCAGTATAGCATGTACAAAGAAAACAATTTCTTTTTCACAGATCCTACCCCCGCCTTACCCCTCTAACCAAAGTCAGGTTAGAAGTCTATAGAATTATGAAACGTTCTGCATATCTCAGTAATTTGTGGTGAGTCAGCTTAAAAGAAAAAAGTAAGAAAAAAAGCCAAGCTCAGATAAGAAACAGCTTATTTATAAGTTGACAGTCAAGTAGTCCAAGATCTGGTATTTCTGATAAAACAGTAGGACAAAAGCCAGCTTTGGTTTTATATCCATAACATGCGCATACAACTACGAGGGCTTCTCTCTTCCCAATAAGTTATATAAAGTGGCAATACTTGTCATAATTAAAATAGTCATCAGAGAACTGTGCTGGATGACTTTGGAGCAGGAGAAAATGAATGATTTCCTTGTAGGTTGAGGAACCCTGTTCGAAAGGATAGTATATTGAAAGGATATAAGTCGCAAAAACCTATATGTAACTCTTCACAATGAGACATTATTATTAACTCCCTGTGCTATTCTTAGATATGGAAGTGCAGTGAAGAGAAAGTTTACTGAGCCAAAAACCTATATATCAAGTGTCAGACAGTTCTATACAGAACACATGTTGAGAAGAAATACATGTTGAGTGATACCACCTTTTGTGTATCTACTTTATAACACTGTAAGCTTGGTCTAGTGGTTAAGGCACCGGCCTAGAAATCAGGATACTATGGTCCACCTTCCAAAGTTCTGCCTTATGAAAGCCAGCTGGGTGACTTTGGGCTAGTCAGCCTCTCAGCCCAATTCACCTCACAAGGTGTTGTGGGAAAAATAAGAGGAGTAAGGCGCATTGGATATGTAAGCTTTCTTAGAATATTTGTAAAAATAATGAAGGCAGGATATAAATACATACGTACGTAGGTACATACAATATAGTGCAGAAGACAGAGTGAAATAATTTTCTACCCAGGTCAAAACTATACTACTAGCAGCAGGTTTAAAACTGTAAAAACATCTGTTTGAAATTTGGAGTAATTATAAATACAGAATATCTGAATGAATTTGAATAATTTCTAAGTAATAGGAATAGTTTAAAATATTTCAAATTAATGTCTTTTTATTTTAAAGGTCAGGCTTTTTTTCTATTGGAATTATTTACATAAAACAAACCATCACATATAAATGTAGTACTTCCTTGAATGTAATCCTTACAACTGGAAGTTTTGACTGCCTAGCAGTGAGTAGTATACTTTTTCTCCTTGCACAGATTTACATTAGTTTCCATATTATTTGTATGGGACTAAAAGAAGGTTCACTCATCCATTGCAAAGAGGCCTTTTATAAAAGTCTAGTATTCTTTTTACTTGGGGAGGGGGGTGTCCTAGAGCTGTATAACACAGTTCTACAGTATAACAATATAGATTGTGGTTCTTTTTAGTGAGAAAGAAAAAGGAATGTTTAATTTGCAGGAACTTCTAAACTTGTTCTTTTATGTTAAAGGGGGTGAAATTTTGGCTGTGAATGTGTTGTGTTCCTCTTCCATACTTTCAGTGCCTTAAAACCTACCCGCTAAGAAAACAGATTGAGTTTTTTCCCCCAATGGCATTGAAATATTATTTGAAGCTTTCCTCTCCATTTGGTATTCAGAAAATCCAAACTATAATTTCTATTCCTCTTCTCTTTAGCTTTCTCCCTGGTGTTCTCATAATAGTATGCCATGTCAGTAAATCCTCAAAATGGAAATCCAGTTCTAATGCTAAGAACATTACCAAAATAACAAATTCTAAGAAGCAGCAGAATATGTTATACTGAATAGCCTTGAGAAATGGATTTTCATAAACTTTTATCTAAAATAACTGACTTCTTGTATGCTATATTAATAGTATTATGAAAAATATAAAGTTCATTTAAAGACTTGGAATTTTTATCCCTTTTAATATAATGTGGAGATTATGTACCATAATAGGATTTATTACTTTATGCTTTTTAATCTTTAGGGTATTGCAAACATATCAGAGCTAGTAGGCAGGATCTTTAGTTTGCCTAGAATAATATTATAACATAAGGACACAACCGTGATATTATTAGGAGCTAATTCATTTTTATTTTACAATAAAATTTAAACAATCAATTCACTTTATTATGTAACATATTCTACTCTTTTACCATCAAAGTGGTTCACAATACATTAAATTACTTCCTAGATGTTTTCTGCTAGAAATGGTTAGAAAACATTTAGGGGATAATCTAAAGATATTAAACATAATGGGTAGAGTTTAGTACACTGCTCAGAACAAAATTTCCAAAATTTTATAGAATAGTTTCTTTGGTGTAGAAAATGCTAACTCTCTGCTGTTTTACATTTTGTAACTTTTTCAGGTACATTCTTAATTTTGTAGCACAGATAATGATACTTTTTCAGTTACAGCTTAGAACTCATAACATGTATTCCTTCCTATTCAGTTATCATTTCAGTTAATGAAACGCCACCATAAAATGGGCATTTATTATTGTTGTAAAATGTGCATGAGATTTCATGTATTGTTTTGCATTCATTCAGTTATACTGGAATTTAACATGGCTATTAAAATTATCTTTTTCCTAAAAAGAAACAAATACAGTTTATGAGTATGTTTTCTTCATGCTCTAAGCAACTCTGGCATGAAAGAGTGGCAGACCTCATGACTTTGGGGTTTACTCCCTGTCCTGTGTGAATTTTTTTCATGTGTTTCAGTAATACCCATTATTATTGTATTAAGCTATTGTCAGTTTTTCCAGTCTTCATTTGGATATCTTGCTTTTCCCAAGAGGAATATTTTCTTTTATGAATTGTGACAATTGTGGTAAAATCCTTAATTTGATCTCTTCCATATTTAGGTCAAAATCACAACATTAAATTACAATGCCAGTTAATGTTTCTGTTGTGTCTCTAGGCAAATTTGTGAAAGAAATATTTCTAGGTTACCAGTTTCTTTACTTCAGCTATCCTATCCATTGTACACATCTCTGGATACTATTTACTTTCGCTGAAGAGCTCTGTATCCGACAGTTTATTATAGGTGAATTTATTGCAGTATTGTACTTTTTAAAAAAAACTGTATTCCAGATTGCATAATATTTCAAATATTTCAGGTCATTTCTAGATAAAAGAATATTATTCTATGTTTAATGGACTCCACAAAAATGTTGAAAAATGTTAGACTTCTTATATATAAAAAATTTGAAGAATCTTTGACTCATATGATTTGGTTTTGGTTCTATTATAGCTGTGCTTTGGCTTAAAATTCCTACATATGTTAATGTAATCTTGGGAAGAAATGTTGTAGTTAAGGATTATATCCCCAAAATATGGAATTGATTATCTCATGATGTTTTGGCTCTGTTAGTCAGGGGCACAACGAGAATACAATACTATGTAATTGGAATGAAATGTACTCTATTTTAAGGAATGGATCACAAGAAAAGTCTCTTTTCTGAAAATAAAAAGATGGTATATGTTGCAATATGATCTATATTTAATGATAAATTTAATGATTGAATTAATTTTATGCAATTGTTTATATTCAATTACATGGATTTGTTGTTAATTAGATTATTTTTATTACATTTCATTTATTTTCACTATAATATACTTAGCTTTTTTTCTTCACTATATATCTTTTTGTTTGTGTTTTACCATTCAAAAAACCCTCAGGATCTTCTCTTTGTCTATGTCTATTTCAAAATTTTAAAGCTTATTTTAAATATGATAATTTCTATTTGCTTCCATTAATCTCACAGATAATTAACCATGCACTTCTGTCAGTTCTTCATAAATTTTATGTCCGTCATAATATACACAGAACACCAAACTCATGAGAAAACAATAGGTCCCTAAAACTGATTTTAATCACTTTCTGGTAATAACTGCCTAGATATTTCCATGTGCTGTTAGCTCCATCATTTTTGGTTCTTCCCTCTCCAGACTATGATTCTGAGAAGCTTATTGTTCTTCTATGCATTGATTAGATTCTCTCCTGATTTCCTTGCCTCCATCGTTTCAAACTCCCTTGCCTTCACTTTTAAGACAAATCCTGGTTGCTTACCTAGCCAGTTTGGGTTGATCTCTTGGAACCAGATCCTTTTGGGCTTATTTATTCCCTGGTACCTTTTAAGATTCAAACAGGAACCTCTATTTCAAGAGCTCAAATCTTTTCTCTCCCCCAGGTTGTAGAACAGTCAAATTCCAGAACAAATGGTTGAAAATTAGAAACATACTTTTCTGCTGATCTATAGTGAAAAATTAATCCAAGTAAACTATTGAAAAAGGCCATTAAAACGTATGGCATATAATAATAATAATAGTAGTAAAGTTGGAAGGGACCTTGGAGGTCATCTAGTCCAACCCCTTGCTCGGGCAGAAAACCCTACACCATTTCGGACAAGTGGCTGTCCAGTCTCTTCTTAAAAACTTCCAGTCTTGGAGCATTTACTGCTTCTGGAGGCAGGCTGTTCCACTGATTAATTGTTCTCACTGTCAGGAAGTTTCTCCTTAGTTCTAGGTTGCTTCTCTCCTTGATTAGTTTCCACCCGTTGCTTCTTGTCCTGCCTTCAGGTGCTTATCATGATAAAGTCACCTCATTGTTTCAAAATGATTCCTGACTTATTTATTTGTCTAAAAACTTCTTATTCATCAAAATACCTACAGTTTAAAATGCTTTTTATGCTTGAGTTTCTTTTCTTTTGTTTCATCCAACTCAAAATCAGCCTTAAAATTTTGTTCATCAAGATTTTATTAATCACATTAAATAAATAAACAACACATCATGGATTATAGCAATAGAATAGTACAACAGTATACGATGAAATAGAAAATCACCATAATATCAAACTCAGATAAAATCTGCAATAAATAATATTGAATGCCAATAAATTATATATGTAATTAATTATCTTAAAACTAGTTTCATATAGCTCACAATTATTCTCCAAAGATCCTCTGGAAGATTTCAGCCTTCTGAAAGACTATTACTGAAGGCCTAGCTTCTAGAGGGGGATTATTCCAGGGTACTATGATGGAAAACCAGTATTTTCGGGCTTCAAGTTCTTACACTCTTCATCTCATGATATTAAATGACAATCAGGGAATGTGATAAGAATCTTGCCTTCAGGACAGACTCATCCCTGTCTTTTTTTTCCACTGGAGCTTAAATTAGAAAGGTAGATGGATCAAACCCAATACATCCTGGATTTGTTTTTATTTAGTTTCCTTTCATTCTTCTGGGAGAAAGTTAGTTTTGATAATCTTTGTTCTCAAAAGACTATAAAATATTCTGGTGCTTGGAAGTACGAGAAAGAGACTCTTCTAGATCCTTTAAAAAAATAGAGTTAGGGTTAGTTTGTTGTAGCAGTCTTAATGACTTCTTAAAAACAAATGCATTTATTATGGGACAAGCTTTTATGAACTACAGTCTAGCATCAAATTCACATTTTGAAATAAAAATGTGTGTTCCCATAATAAGGATGATAAAGGAGGTCAGATGAAAAAATGTAGACAGTAGTAATTGCTTTTTTGATAAGGGTCATTTACAAAATTTATTAGATGCGATATAGTCATTATTGCTTTGGTGTGTGAGTTTCTTATATACAAGGATCCTCTATTTCTGCTTTATGCATAAAACGAGAACAAATATGAACATGTTGATGAATCTCTATGGAGATTCTCAATCATCTAGGTCATGGTTGTCCCAAAGATAGAGATTCCAGAGCTGAAGATTGCAGAGCTGAAGAAGCTTCTTGGATGAGAAGTGAAATGTCTTCGAAGAAAAACAAGAAAGTCCATTTGCCTCTTGAAACAACACATTTGGGACATGTTGATGAATCCTGGGGTAGTCACTTCTATATACATTCAGATCTGTCCTTATGATTCTAATTTTTGCTAGTCTTAGTAGATAGGACTTTCAGATCCATCTTAAATGTGAGAGATTGTAAGGAAACTGAGAAACATATCAAATCATTCAGAGAGAATCTGTCTTAATGAGCACACTATAAATTTCTCTTTCCATTTCCAATATTATACATTTATTGCCAAACCAGGATAAAAAAAATACCTTACTCATATCTTTATATTTCTTGCTTCTTTGATATTGCCCATTTGTTTGGAGCTTGACATTAAGTGACTAGAGGTGCAACTTTTTTATAAGCCATTTTAAGATTGCTAAGGCTAAAACCATTACACAAAAGCTGTGTGGTACACAGAACTGGTTTTATCTAAATGATAAAAGATCTGAAACTATTTAGTTACAATTCTTTGCTATATTGGATATTTATATAATACAAAATAGATATCCCACCTTTATCCTGGGGGAAAAAAAATGAACAACCTACAGGACACTTTTTATCACAATCACCATTGGGCCTATAGAAACCGGGCCCAAAGTCAGGTGTTAGGTATTGAACATTAATTATTAAAAAAAATGGCTCTCCCTTTGCAGCCTGGATGAGAAATTAATAAAAGACTGTTTATTCCTATAAGTTATCTGATAAACGTCACTTACCTAGGAATCAAATATCCTTCTTTCACATTGCCCTGTGTTGTTTGTGGATAAGACATCATAAAATCTCAAGAGCAGAATGAATCTACTCATGTACACTAAGAGAAACAGAATCAATATGCAACAAACTACTTTACTGTCCAATCTGTAGAATTAAACCATTTCAATAGAAGGGTTTAATTCTACAGAATGGAGAGTAAAGAACTTTGTGGCCTAATACAATTGTTTATTGTTACATACCCAATTAGACCTGAACAGTTCTGAACAGTTTCCATATGTATCAAAGGAAAAATAGTTGGAAAATGAAAAACTCAATCTTGTATGACCTCTTTTTATAGATTAGCCTTTTTTTTTAAAAAAATGTGATTTTAGGGCTTATATACTATTGGATTGCAAATAACTTTTATGAATAAGCATTAGCTTCACTTATGAAAATGTTGCAGAATAGTTCTATCTCCCAGAAATAATTGCTCCAACAAAAATGGTCCTCTTATAGTTTTTATTTGGATGAACAACCAACTGACCTATTTCCTTTGTGAAGGAAATAGAAGAGATACCATTTGCTTATATCTTGGATGTGAACTTTTTCACTCTTCACTTCAGCAATTTTGTAGCAGCAGAGGCCATTTTATAGAATGGGAACCAATAGGTAATAATAGTATTGAAAGTGCTCAGGTGCTGCTAAAGATGTCTTTTATGTTATAGAGCTCAACCCCTAAAATAGTGTCTTCCCTCCATGCGTAGGGTGACTGCATGCTAACACGACAGCCAGTTGTTAACAAATGTATGCATAGTTTGAGTTCTTATCGGGATTATGCAATCATATACAGTAATAGTTTGCAAGATACTTTCCCCTTTTAGGTCTTAGTAAATAGAGCTTTATGTGACTTTAAAATTTGCAACAAATTGAGGCTAACCTCATGACATCATGGAGGAGAACATTATTCTAAGAAAGATGTCTAGAAATAAAATAGACATTTGGAGAAAGTTACTTTGACAAAGATATCCATTAGTTGATAGATGTCACCCATAAATCTGCCTAAAATGACCATTTGCCATTCTGATCTTTGCAATAGGTTTTCTTTATTTTTTTTCTTCATACAAAGTGTGATCTTTGAACATTGGGATTATTCCTAGGTTTAAATCTTTTCATTGCACAAAATAAGCTTTGGATACTTATTTAGATGTCTAGTGAAACAGTGTGAAGAACAGTAATTGTGATAGACCAAAGAATTAATCCATTTAGTCATGGGAAGCCTTCCTTGGCCTTTTCTTTCAAAGCAGCTGAGTTGTAGCATATGTTAGTCAACACTTTACTTTTAAAATGTCAAACTTAAATGTTGAAACTTTGTTTTACAAGTGTTCTTAGCCAAGTGGCTGCATTTTATAAAATGAATGCTTACACGTGACAGTTTTTCTTTGCAACTCCTAGCTTTTGTATGCTGATACTTTTACTTAGCCTGTTCTGTATAGAAGGACTGTCACACCAGAATTATTTATTTTAATTATATTCTTAGAATTTTTACCATAATACCGAGCATGTTAAGCTGGAGGGAGGGGGGTTGAGGAATAGCACTATAGTATGTGGTTTTTCATGTTGATTGCTCTGTACTTTAATCTCACCCAGATGAGATGATGTTGCTTTGACTTTTTTACAAGTCAAGTACAAGTATTGAGCTTGAAGCATTCTCAAAACAAAACAGATGGCCACCTTATTTAAAGGTGTTGAGTTAATATAGCAGAGCTAAATACAAAGATCTTTAGAAGACTCTGGCCTGATCCCATCCATCTAAAATCTATTGTCCAGGGAGTCAGCAACACAGCTGCCACAAATTTAGGGCTATCATATATGATCTGAAAAAATCTGGAAAACCATTAGGTGTTAGAAATCACTGTTCTTAATTATAATATTTTAGCTGCTGTGTTTGATGCCTGTGATATGCAAAGTCATATGACAATTTCTTGAATGGTATGTTGAATCACGTATTAACTTTTCTTGGATGTTCATTAGATTTTTGGATATGCTTCTTGTAAGAAAAGTTTGACTCACATGAAGATATTATTCCACCTTCTTAAAGATATGTCTGCAATGGCTTGCAGCGAGAGATATCTTGGAGATGTACATCAATTTTGAACTAGCTTTGTATCTCTGAAGTGTTCAGCAATTAGTCCATTGCACCACAAAACATCATTTTATGTGTGCTACAACTGTAGAGAAACTGAGAAGTATGATATAATCATGCTAGTTTTACACAATAACATTGCATTTAGCATGACTTGATCTTATAAAAACTGACGTATCTTATAAGAAGGCAATTAGAAGAATAAATAGTTGGCTACGGTGAAGTGGTGTGCTGTACCTAAAGTCATGAAGGCTGTATCATATGAAACTTTAATTACAGGTAGTCCTCGAGATACAATGGTAATGGAGCCTGTCCATTATGGTCGCATGTAGCAGCAGTTGTTAGGTGAAATGTTTAACCTAATGCCCTCCTGATCCCTGCTGACTCCAATGAAATGTTAAAATGAATGTATGAGTTATTAAGCAGAGCACAGGGTGACTCCTGGGTAGGGGAGGGTGTTGAAGACCAGCAATAGGCCCGGGCCTGCCTATCCTGGCTCTCCCCCGAGGGTTTCCCCCTCCCCTGAGACATGCCATGCTCCATTCCCATAGCTTGGGTCCCAACAGGCCTTTCCCACTCATATTGGGTTCTCTTAGGCCTTAGGCCTGATTCCCACCCCACCAGGCCAAACACCCTCCTCCTCACTTATCTTTTGACGAACTCCAAAGTCTCCTGGTGCACTGGAATGACTTACTTCTTTGCGCAGCTGCATGACACAATTCCAAAGTGGATGCCATTTTATTCCACCATAAAATAATGGCTGCATTCAGGTCTACGCCACGTGGCCTGGAAACAAACTGCTTCATTTTGCTGCCTTAACAACATCTGCACAGTGCTACAGAAGCTTTCTACCGCTTTCTATTGCACTGTGCAGATTTCTTTAAGATAGCAAAATGAAGCAGTTTGTTTGGCAGCTGCCATTTTGTCCCTGCCCACAAACTGTCAGGACAAAATAGTGGATGTATTCAGATTGCTGTTTTGCTGTGTTAACAAGATCTGCCCAGTGCTACAGCATTGTTCAGAACTTACTAAGGCAGCAAAGTGAAGCAGTTTGTCTAGTAGCTGCCATTTTGTATTCCCACAAGCGGGTGAGACAAAATGGTGGCCACATTTGGATCATCGTCATCTGGCCCAGAGACACATGACTTGCCCTTCTTCCACAACACGAGGTGCAAAGAGCTTCAAAAGGTAAGTGTGGTGTGTGATGGCAAGAAGGCCCAAGTGCTGCAGGGTTCCAATGGGGTAGGAGGAGGGAAGAGATGTTGGGCCATTGCAGCAACCTTGTGATTGCTCATAAGGGTGAATGATTGCGGGCCTCTGAAGCCATTGTAACTGTGAAATGGGGTCATATATAACTTTTGGGGGGGGTCTATTATAATGTTTTTAATGTTTGTTAAATGGGCTGTTGTACCTTGAGAACTAACTATATAGTCCTTGAGGTAGTATTGTATTTTCTTCTGCCCCTCTTCCTCTCCCAAAGCAATTATTTTGTTTCCAAATAGGTCAATAAACTATATATAAATAAAACTAATATTTAGTTAAATACTTCCAACACTTAAGATACAGGAGGACCTGGACAGACTTGAACACTGGGCACTATCTAACAAAATGAAATTCAGTGGTGAAAAAAGTAAGGTTCTACATTTAGGCAAGAAAAATCAAATGTACAGTTATAGTATAGGGGGTACCTTGCTCAATAGTAGTAAATGTGAGAGGGATCTCGGAGTCCTAGTAGACAATCACTTAAATATGAGCCAGCAGTATGCTGCAGCTGCCAAAAAAGCCAACACAGTGCTGGGCTGCATTAACAGAGGGATAGAATCAAGATCATGTGAAGTATTAATACTACTTTACAATGCCTTGATAAGGCCACATTTGGAATACTGCATCCAGTTTTGGTCACCACGATGTAAAAAAGATGCTGCGACTCTAGAAAGAGTACAAAGAAGAGCAACAAAGATGATTAGGGGACTGGAGGCTAAAACATATAAGGAACGGTTGCTGGAATTGGGTATGTCTAGTTTAACGAAGAGAAGAACGAGGGGGGACATGTTAGCAGTGTTCCAATATCTCAGGGGCTGCCACAAAGAAGAGGGAGCCAAACTATTCTCCAAGGCGCCTGAAGGCAGGACGAGAAGCAACAGATGGAAACTAATCAAGGAGAGAAGCACTTAGAACTAAGGAGAAACTTCCTGACAGTTAGAACAATTAACCAATGGAACAACCTGCCTCTAGAAGCGGTGAATGCTCCAACACTGGAAGTTTTTAAGAAGAGACTGGACAGCCATTTGTCTGAAATGGTGTAGGGTTCCTTCCTGAACAGGGGTGGACTCAATGACCTCCAAGGTCCCTTCCAACTTTTTATTATTATTATTATTATCGATCATCGCACAGTCAGCCAGATGTTCAGACTGGATTTGGCATTTTGTCTACCTATCGAGTCCTTACCCAGGACCTGGGATAGGCAGATGTGGATGTTTGATGGTATTACAGATATCGTCGCAGGATGGAAGCAGTTCCTAATAAGGCCGCCTTTTGCAATTGACTAATAGCGAATTTGTCAATGCCAATGGTGTTCAAGTGGTGCTCCAGTTGTTTTGGGATTGCACCCAAGGAGCCTATGACTATTGGTACTACCCTTGCTTGCTTTTGCCACAGTCTTTCTATTTCTATTTGTAGGTCTTTGTATTTTGTTATCTTCTCCAGTTCTTTCTCTTCTATTCTGCTGTCTCCAGGCACTGCCACGTCCACTATCCAGACTTTTTTGTCTTTCTTATCGACAATTGTTAAGTCTGGGGTGTTATGTTGCAGGTGCTTGTCTGTTTGAATTCTGAAGTCCCAGAGCAGTTTAATTTTATCATTTTCTATGACTTTCTCTATTTTATGATCCCACCAGTTTTTGCTTACAGGCAAATGATATTTTTTGCAGATCTTCCAATGCACCATTGTTGCTACTTTGTCATGCCGCTGCTTGTAATCAGTCTGTGCAATCTTCTTGCAACAGCTTACCAGGTGGTCCACTGTTTCTTCAGCTTCTTTGCATAGGCGGCACTTACTGTCTGTTGCTGTCTTCTCAATTTTGACTTTGTATGCATTTGTCCTTAAGGCTTGGTCTTGTGCAGCCAGAATTAGTCCCTCGGTCTCTTTCTTCAATTTTCCTGCTCTTAGCCATTGCCAGGTTTTATTATTATCTGCTTTCCCAGCTATTTTTTTCATGTATTGGCCATGTAGTGCTTTGTCTTCCCATGCCTCTATTCTGTTCTTCATTTGGTCTTTCTTGTAGGCCAGTTTGGTCTCTCCAGTAGTTAGTAAGCCTTCCTGATATACTAATTTCAGTGCATCTTCATCATTGTTCTTCAGATATTCTTCCAAAGCCATTTTTTCTTCTTCAACCATCTGATGTACTTGTAGCATTCCACGCCCACCTATTTGCCTTGGTAGATAAAGTCTATCAATGTCACTGCGTGGATGAAGGGCATGATTCATTGTCATTATTTTTCTGGTCTGCCTATCCATTGCTTTTAGTTCTGCTTGAGTCCAGTCCACTATTCCAGCTGTGTACCTAATGACTGGGATTGCCCAGGTGTTGATTGCCTTTATGGTATTTCCTCCATTGAGTTTGGACTTTAAGATCTTCTTCACTCTCTTGATGTATTCACCTCTAATCTTTTTCTTGACTTCAGTGTGCTTGATGTTGTCAGCTTGAAGGATACCCAAGTATTTGTAGTACTCTTCCTCATCCAGACTCTTAATGTTATTTTCGTGGGGCATCTTGATTCCTTCAGTTTTCATTATTTTTCCTTGTTTGATAGTAAGTGTGGCACATTTGTCCAAGCCAAACTCCATTACAATATCTTGGCTATATTATTATTATTATTATTATTATTATTATTATTATTATTATTATTATTATTATTATTATCATCATCATCTGTTTCCATCTATTGCTGATGGTCATAATGCTACTGTAAGCTTTAAAATCTCACATTGTGTTTTTCTAATCCACATGACAATGCCTATATTATACAAGTAGTCCTTATGTCTTTAGATCTGATGCTATGGATGCATCCATTCTAACCAAAAAACCCTGTAAGTGCTATCCACGTATTTTTCTTGGATATAAAAAGTAGTATGGTAGTGATAATATTGCTTTAAGATAAATGGAGTATTATCAATGACATATATTTGTTTAAAAAGAGCATTATAGGGTGGTTTGAAATCAGATAGCCATCCTCATTTTTTATGATAGTTTGGGGCTTATCTTTAGAGACATCTAAATATATATTTTTATTTAGTGCTGTTTTTCATTAAGTAATTCCTGATGCTACATATGAGAAATTAAAGTCTATTTTTATAATTATTTTGTCAAGTATTCATTGATAATTCTTAGACTGCTTTTCTGAGAATATATCAAATATATTCAGTATCTGGAACTGGAAAAAACAGGATATAGATATGCATTTACTTTTCTCGGTTGGTAAGAAAGTCAATTTATACAAAAGGCCAACACAGTGCTAGGCTGCATTAACAGAGGGATAGAATCAAGATCACGTGAAGTATTAATACCACTCTTCAATGCCTTGGTAAGGCCACACTTGGAATACTGCATCCAGTTTTGGTCACCACGATGTAAAAAAGATGTTGAGACTCTAGAAAGAGTACAGAGAAGAGCAACAAAGATGATTAGGGGACTGGAGGCTAAAACATATAAGGAACGGTTGCGAGAATTGGGTATGTCTAGTTTAACGAAGAGAAGGACAAGGGGGGACATGATAGCAGTATTCCAATATCTCAGGGGCTGCCATAAAGAAGAGGGAATTAAGCTATTTTCCAAAGCACCTGAAGGCAGGACAAGAAGCAATGGGTGGAAACTAATCAAGGAGAGAAGCAACCTAGAACTAAGGAGAAACTTCCTGACAGTGAGAACAATTAATCAGTGGAACAGCTTGCCTCCAGAAGCAGTAAATGCTCCAACACTGGAAGTTTTTAAGAAGAGACTGGAAAGCCATTTGTCCGAAATGGTGTAGGGTTTCCTGCCCAAGCAGGGGGTTGGACTAGATGACCTCCAAGGTCCCTTCCAACTTTACTACTATTATTATTATTATTATATGAATGTCTGTGCTGGGGAATATTAATGTATATTTCAGCTTTCTGATATTCTTTTTTTTGATGGCTGCTTTTATTTTTAAAAACTAGAGGATGTTGATATTTTGAATTATAATTTGAAATATTTATTTGTTTTATTTATTTATCCAATTTATTGCTCTCTCCCCCAATCTTATCACTGGGTAATTCTGAATGACTTAACAATATCATAACAAATAGACTATGAATGGATTATATTCTGATTTTCTGTCTGTCTGTCTATCAATATTCTATCATCTATCAAACACCTTCCATCAGTATAATTGGAAATATTTCTCTTTTTGCCTTCCTTCCATGTGGGAAAGATATGGGAGAGCTTTAGAATATAAAAAAAAAACCCAACAATGTTTAATTAAATAAAGGGAGGTTTACTTTACTTAGCTTTGGATGATAGCTATAGACATATCCAGAAAATATTGGTATCCTCCACTTTTTCTTAGAAAAATCCCAATTTGCCAAGAAATAAGTTGGAATAGATCCATTCAAATGGCATCTACCATTCTTTATTCCATAGTCAGAACAGACACTTTGCTTTTGATATATGACTTAATATATTTTTGAAAAACATGAAAAATATATTAAACCTATTGCTTATTTGTTTTTTAAAAAAATCTTGTAATTTAGTGATTTTCTGCCACGTTTTGTCAATATAATTGTAGAGTAATTTGCAGATAGCAGCCAAACATTTTGTTAATGTTTTGTTGAGCTGTCTGCTACAATTACAGTATTTCTTTTCTAGTCATTACTGGCTTATACCATATTAGCATATATATGGCTAGCTGTTTTTGCATCAATATGCATTCCTTGACCCTTGCTGGCACTTAATTGGCTTTGCTAGCTTCATATTAAGTTCTCCAGTTCTTCTAGTTCTGTGCATTTTTTTAAACTTTAACCAGCTTGAATAATTTAAGGTTATCAAGAAATTTGAGCTCCTCACTCTTCATCTTAACTCTAACACATTTATGAACAAGCTAAAATAAATTCATCCAATATAGGCCTTGACCGATGCTACTTCTTACATTGTTCCATTGCACGATCTATTCTTCATCCAGAATTTAAGTTTGAAGAGGACTTTGTTTAACAATCACTTCTAATTCACACAGGAACTTTTTGTGAACAAGTACCAAAGGTTATGGCAAAATACAAGTATAAAGATTTTCCCGTATTCACATACTTGTCGATATTCTCCAAGGACCCTGGAGTCCTCTTTGCAAATTATCAAAACAACAACTATAAGCAATAGAATAATTTCAAATCCATTGACATATAATTAAAAAAAAAACTACATTATTTCATTCATTTATTCATTTTCATCCATCCATCCATTCATCCAGAGTATGGCATACAATATGTTATTGCAGATAGAAAATACAATTTGTATAACATCCCTAGCACTAAGAACTTCATTGCACTTGAGTCCAAAAGCTTTTTAGAACTGTATGTGGAGATTCTCCAGTACAGGAGATGGATAATCCATGGATGGGTTTTCTCTGTCTGCCTGCTCTTGAGACCAAGTAGCCAAAGCTTGACACGCCCCCACTTCCTGTGGAGTCCATTCTTAACTTGGTCTCTGCTCGGAGAAGACTCGTTTTGGCGTGGCTCTCAGCTTATCAGGTTAGACAAGAAATCCATTGATTGATTATCCCTTGATAATTGGCTTCCCCTTCCCAAAAAAATTTCCACCTATAGGAATTTAACCACAAAATTTTCTGGGGATCAGTCCTGATCTCAAACCTAAAATTAAAAGGGGATTGGTGGGGAGGGAAATTTCCCCACAGATATCAGCCAGCCCCAGGGCTCTGGGGGGTGAAAAGGGGGGGAAGAAGGCATCAGCAGAGACTACTTGCTGAACCTTTTCCCCAACCACTAAGTTTTCCTTGGGATCATCCCTGATCCTATATTAAAATTGAAAAAGGGGGTGTGGGGGGGGAAAACTCCCCACGGATCCCAGTCAGCCCCAGGGCTCTGGAGGTGGAAAAGGGGGGAAAAAAAGGCATCAGCAGAGACCACTTGCTGAGCTTTTCTCCCCAACCTTCCAAGGGATTTTTTCCTCAAATTGGGGGAAAAAATAACAATCTCCAGGTCCGGATTCAAACTTGAATTCGGATCATCGGAGATTCCCTAGCAGCCCAGGGCAACCGCGGGCGCCATTTTAGTTGCCGTTTTCAGACAACAAAGGCAATCCCTGGCTGGGATTACCTTAAAACGTCACAGCGCGCCAAATTTAAATCCCCGGGCACAAGCAGCTTCTGGGAGGCTGCGGAGCTTATCTTCAAAGGGAAACGAAGCACAGGAAGGGAGTAAGCCAACCAAGAAACGGAGGCTAGAGAACCCTCCTGGGATCTGCAAAGCCCTTTTTCAGGGAGAAACGAGCTGTGGCTGCCATCTCTTGCCAGAGAAAGGCAAACCAAGCTTAAGGAAGCTCTACATCATATCTGGAATCACTGATAGAGGCGGAATAGGAGCACACAACCAGCGCTCCACCCCCGATACACACATATAATAATAGGACAAAATATAATAATAATAAAAATAGATACATAAATTTTAAAAATAATAATAATAATAATAATTAAAAAAACATTTTTTTTAAAGCTAAAAATTAAGCGACTGCAGGGCCAACAGGCCTAAAGACAGAACACACAATATTATCATCATCACCATTATTGTTGTTGTTGTTATTATTATTATTATTTTACTATTATTGTTGTTCCTATTATTAGTATAATAGTAATAGTATTAATAAGAATAAATTCCGCTCTAGGTGACCGCCATTTGATACCTGCTGTGTATTAAGTCAGGCCTACAGACCCTTTTGAGGTCGCCACTGATATTTTTTGCCTCCCTTTTCCTTTTTCTACTGGTGCACGTTGCCTGGTCACCTAAGGCCTCCGGGCGGAACCCAAGGAGTGGTTCCAAATGTGCCTTTGGTACCTCCCTCAGCTACCGTGACCTTAGCCCAGAGAGAATATTTTTGTTGTGGTAGGGTGATCAGGGGAACAGTCCTGGTACTTGTTCCAATTTCGCTCCCGCCAATACTTGCCTGCCTGAGCGTCTTCTCAGTTTTTCTGGGACTGCTCAAGCGGAATGGAGGGACCCTCGTTGCCTCAATCCATGAGCACGACCCCTCCACCTCCCAATTACGGCTGCAACACACCTTCTGACCAGAAGGCGGCAGGCAAGTGCAAAGCGAAGACAAAACACTCGCTCAAGAGGCCCTCCAAGTTGGCGGAAAAGCAAGCCAGCCGTAGGCACCAGGCCCTGGAGAAGGAGTTCTCCAGAGCGCAGAGGCAGGCCCAATTGGAATTGGTTCAAATAGCGGCCACCGAGATGGAATTACCATTGGGTCCATCCACATCAACCCAGAGCGCGTGGTCCATTCCAGGAACACCGCAACCACTGGATCCGCCATCTACATCAGCCCAACAAACAACCACGGCGGCAGGCACAACCACTGAGTCCAACTCTCCACCTGCGGTCACCACACCCAAAGGTAATGACATAGGGGACATCTGGGCAGATGGACGGCTAGAGGCCCTATTAACCAAAGTGGTGGACCGAGCCCTAGCACAGCGCTCCGCCCACCACGACCAGGGGCCCTCCATCTCAGCCATGCCACACTCGGAACTCCCCTCAGAGTCCTCAGGCATTCAGGAACCCGTCTCCCCGGCCCAGTCCTCCATGAGTGGTTATTCTTCACCACAAGAGGAGGATCAACCTGGGATCTCTATGTCAGAGGATGAGGAACTTCCCCCTGAGCCCCCCTCAGGGGGATTATTTAATCCCAACCGCTTCCTCACGATACTACGCAAGGCCACAGCCATTGCGGACATGGGGACGGATCAGTTTTCTCAGCCGCAAGCGACACCGGCCACCACATCCAGACCCGTATTCGTAGAAAAGGTGACAACGCAACACCATATACCTTGCCCCGCCATTTTCCTGAAAGGGATCAAGAAGCCATGGGACTCTCCCGCTTCCTTCCCATCAGTGAGTGGTACGGACAAAAAATTATACAGCACTGCCACAGACCTCAATGAGGCCTTAGAAATTCCTAAAGTAGATGAAGCCTGGACCCCCTTGGTCTCCCAGACAGCCATGGCTGGGGACCTAGTGGAGGCCCTTAAGGCAGATGACAAAAAGTGGGAACAAGCCTTTCGCAAAACCCACCAGACAGCGGCATGGGCCATCAAAGCAGCCACCTCGGCCTCCTTTTTTGTCCGGGCCACCCTCATCTGGTTGCAACAACTACAAACCATAGTTCCTATGGAGGACATACGAACACACCAGGACCTGGCTAAGATGGTAGCAGCCACGGAATACGCTGCAGACGCAACGTTCCAATCGGCCATTTTTTCATCCAGATCCATAGCATCCAACATAATTGCCAGGAGAATGCTATGGCTAAAACACTGGCAAGCTGACACCAAGGCTAAGTGGCGGCTAGCGACCGCCCCTTACTCAAGCAACGGTCTGTTTGGGGAGGCCTTGGACCCCTATCTTGTAGAGAACAAAGACAAGCGGAAGGTCATGGCACACTTGAACAAAAGGTCAGACAAACGTACCACACCTTACTTTCGTAGGCAGTCCTTTCGTCAACCGACAACCACGCCTATCAGTCAGGCACCCAAGCCATTCACTCCCAGGCAGAACAAACCGTACGGCCGCCCCTACGACAGACCGGGGTTCCAGCCCAGACAACAAAACCAGTCGAGACGACCCTTTCGTGGAACGGGTCGTCCGTACCGGAAGACAAAATGACTCCTACATAGACCTACCCATTGGAGGAAGACTAGCTCACTTCTTCCACCAGTGGGAGCAGACCTCCACGGACAACTGGGTACTACAAACCATCCAGTCCGGGCTGTCCCTGGAGTTCCTGGTCACACCCCAGACCGACTCATCAACTGCTCGGTCTCCAGGAACCCCACCAAACGCAAACTCATGCAGGAGGCCATCCAACACCTGTTGGACATTCAAGCAATAGAACCAGTCCCAGCGGAATACAGAGGCAGAGGATTTTACTCCATCCTCTTTGTGGTTCCAAAGACTTCAGGAGGATGGAGGGCAATCCTGGACCTAAAAAACCTCAACCGCTACATCACATACAAAAAATTCAAGATGCAATCCCTTCAGTCCATCCTGGGAAGCATCAGAGAAGGAGACTTCCTGGCATCGATAGACCTCACGGAAGCCTACCTTCACATCCCCATCCACCCAAACCACCGCCGGTTCCTACGTTTCTGTTACGGGGGAAAACACTTCCAATACAGAGCTCTCCCCTTCGGTCTATCTTCGGCACCCAGGGTATTTACCAAGATACTAGCAGCGGTAGCCGCCAAACTGAGAAAAATCCCAATACGCGTCCAATGTTACCTAGACGACATACTAATCCAAGCAACATCCCTACAGACAGCTCAGGCGGACGTAAGGACCGTCATTCGCGTCCTCCAATTACACGGATTCTCAGTAAACTTTCAGAAGAGCCAGACAGTTCCCTCGTCCAGGCTGCTGCATCTGGGGGCCATGATAGACACAACCAACTGTATGGTCTATCTCTCCCAAGACCGGGTGGCCGGCATCAGGGAACTGGCTCGCTGGGTTCACAGGCAACGTTCAGTTCCGATACTAACACTTTCCCAATTATTGGGCAAGATGGTATCGGCCATAGCCATTGTACCCTGGGCCAGGCTCCACCTACGGGAACTACAGTGGTTTCTGCTCCCGTACCAACGGCAGAACACCAGCGCATCCAACCACCTAGTCAGGGTCACGGCACAAATCCGCAGGGCGCTACGCTGGTGGTGCTCTCGGGCCGTGACCAAGGGGTCACCCTTCAAGGAACCAGTCAGAGTTACCATCACTACAGACGCCAGTCTGTATGGTTGGGGAGCCCATCTGGACTCCCGGTTTGTACAGGGACGTTGGTCCGCCACGGATCTGAGAAACAACATCAACTGGCTAGAACTCAGGGCTATCCACCTAGCCTTGCAACAATTCAAAGACAGAATCAGAGGCCACCACGTTCTAGTCCTAACAGACAACGTAGCAGCCAAGGCGCACATCAATCGGCAGGGGGGGACCAGATCAAAAACCCTCATGACAGAGTCACGACTCCTATTCAGCTGGGTAGAGCCCAATCTGAAGTCACTAAAAGCGGAACACATATCGGGGGTCAACAACCAGCAAGCGGACTTCCTAAGCCGCACCACAGTGGACCCTTCGGAGTGGGGGCTACACCCGAACTTGTTCCTAGACATCTCCCGCAAGTTCGGGTACCCGATCCTCGATCTGTTCGCATCATCAGACAATGCCCAGCTCCCCAGATTTTACTCTCGTTACTTCAACCCGCGAGCAGAGGGGACGGACGCTCTGAGAACTCAGTGGCCTCAGGGTCTGCTTTATGCCTTTCCCCCACTACCACTCATACCGGCGGTCATCCGAAGCTGATTCAGGAGCGGGCAGAAGTGATCCTAGTAGCACCATATTGGCCACAGAGACCGTGGTTCGCCGACCTGATGAACCTGTCTCAGTCGCCCCCATGGAACATTCCCCCTCATCAAGTGTCCCTACACCAGGGAACCATCAGTCACCCGGAACCCCAATGGTTACAACTGACCGCCTGGCACTTGAGCGCCAGATAATGGCACAGGAACTATTCTCTCCCGGGGCCATTACCATAATTCAAGCTTCACGCCGTCCGGCAACAAACCGCATTTATGACTCCACTTGGAAAAATTTTTGCCTTTGGTGCAGGGAACGGCAGTTTGACTTACACAAACTCTACATCCCTCAGATAGTAGATTACCTCTTGGAGGGACTAGACAGAGGCCTCGCCCCCGCGACCATCCGCAGGCAAGTGGCGGCCTTGTCCACCCTCCTCACCTGCACGGATTCGGTTCCCTTAGCTCACCACCCCAGGATCCGCGCCTTTATCAAGGGCGCCTATAACACCAGACCTCCAGTAATTCACAGGTACCCGTCCTGGGAACTACCGCGAGTCCTTCACGCACTCACTCGGTCACCATTTGAACCATTGGCGACCGTTTCCTTGCGACACCTGTCGCTAAAGGTGGCGTTCCTGATTGCCATCACATCGGCCAGACGAATTTCGGAACTGGCCGCACTGTCAGTCAGAAACGACCTATGCATTTTCCACAAGGACAGGGTGGTCCTTAGGTTAGATCCTGCCTTCATACCGAAGGTGAATTCACTCTTTCACAGGACACAGGAAGTAATTCTCCCAAACTTCTGTCCAAATCCAACACATGACCGGGAGCGGCAGTGGCATACATTGGACGTCCGCAGAGCCTTGCGGCGTTATATAAAGCGTACAGAACCCTTCCGCAAATCGGAGGCCCTATTTGTGTCCTTCCAAGCGGGCACCTTGGGGCGGAAAGTTTCCGCGGGCACCATTGGAAGGTGGATCCGAAGCTGTATCGCAGAAGCTTACAATGTATCATCCCTGCCGCCCCCAAGTCATCTCACAGCCCATTCCACCCGAAGCGCTGCAACTTCGGCGGCATGGGCTACCCAGGCGTCAATCGAGGAAGTTTGCAGGGCCGCGACATGGTCCTCGCCTTCCCCGTTTATACGACACTACAAGATAGACCGCTTTGCATCGGCGGATGCCTCCTTTGGTAGGAGGGTCCTCCAGCAAGTTGTCTCAGAGATCAATCTACCGGCCTTATCTGTTTCCCACCCCTTGGGACAGTGAGGCTTTGGTACGTCCCATCCATGGATTATCCATCTCCTGTACTGGAGAAGGGGCGTTGGTCTTACCTGAACGCCTTTTCTCAGTACGGAGATGGATAATCCACACCCACCCCAAGGCCAGCAGGCCGCTAGTAGGGAGCTGAGAGCCAATACCTCGTCAATCATCAGCCAATTCGCCCTCGTTAAGAATGGACTCCACAGGAAGTGGGGGCGTGTCAAGCTTGGCTACTTGGTCTCAAGAGCAGGCAGACAGAGAAAACCCATCCATGGATTATCCATCTCCGTACTGAGAAAAGGCGTTCAGGTAAGACCAACGCCCCTTCTCAGTCATTCAGATCTTGGTTGTCAAACCATTGCAAACCATTTGGAAAAAGCATCTTTCTAGAACTGCCATGTTTTTACAAACCTCCAGAATGCCAAGAGAGTAGGAACTACTCTTAGGATGGAGGAAATTGTTCCAGAGTAGGTGTTTTTTGTTTTTGTTTTTTTACAAATACCTTCTTTTCATCCCTGTCCTGGCACACTTCTCAATAAATAGGTGGATCTTCAGCAGCAATTCTCTGTGTCTTCAAATTTGGTAGGAAGTATCTTTAGTAGATAGATATTCTCAAAAGTACCCACCCTGAGATAGATCATTTTACCCATAAACCAGCACCTAGATTTGTACTCAGAAATATATAAGTATCCTGTGCAAGTTCCTTCAGTACTGATGTTATATGACAATGATTATGCGATATGCATATGGACCACTGAATTTTGCACTAGCAAGATCTATATTATATAAGCTGATTCTTCTTTATTAGTGCTTTTACTATATATATTTTTAACATCACTTTCAATACATTTATTAGGAATAAAATTTATTTCGTCTTTAATTGTTGGTGTTAATGTTTTTAATAATGTGTGACTCAAGATTTATTTATTTTTTTTTTAAACCCTTTGATTTCTTCTTTGTGTTCTGTGCAAGTTTGAGTCCCTTTTTATTCTTGTTTGGATAAGTCTATTTTCTAAAGGGAACTTTTTTTCTTCTCTAATAGTTTCCTTGACACTTCTCATTAACCATACTTGTGACCTCTTGAAATTGACAGTATCTCTCATAAAGTCTGATTGAACTTTTGTTGTTGTGTCTGTCTTTGAACAAGAGTTCAAAGGGGTAATACCAATTCAATATTTTTATATCCTTCAATTTGAAAAGATTTAACAAGATTTCCCCCCACCTGCCATAGTTTAGAAAATGATTTCTGTAAAAACTAAGACTTTCTGTTAATTTCTGAAAGATTCTTGTGTTCTTCATTTTTTATAACATTGATATATTTTTGCTTTATGAAGCCATTTATTGCAAACAGTTATGAATATGGACATCTCATTTGGCTGTTGATGAAGAGAAGAGGAAATCTAAATTAAAACTTTAAATACCACTATTTAATTACCCAAATGGCTTTGACTCTCTTAAAGAGTGTCTGGGATTATTCTGTTTTTCAATTTGTTTTAATGCTTCCTTAGTAAAAGCTGATGGATTCCCAGGCCCATTGCTGTCACTGATGAACTATATAAAGATAAATGACATTATGGTAAATTCCACTTAATGACATATTTTTAATTTTCTGAACACAGTCATTTTCTGGCTGCTGAATGAAGGCTAATTACCTCAAGATCAGAACAAAATAACTCCTCATTTTGAAAGATAATAGAAAAGAAATGTTGCTGATTAATGATGCTATTTATCTTTAAAAGAAAAAAAACTATCTTTATCCAGA
Source organism: Crotalus tigris (assembly GCF_016545835.1). Taxonomy (NCBI): domain Eukaryota; kingdom Metazoa; phylum Chordata; class Lepidosauria; order Squamata; family Viperidae; genus Crotalus; species Crotalus tigris. Next base: position 1,671,461 of record NW_024096731.1, read on the forward strand.
TAGTACTGCTCCCTGAGGAACATGATTATAAAATTAATCTGAAGTCGCAACTTAATAGGTTATTAAAAATTTTTGAGTGCAGGCTTCTATGGTTCAGCTTTTCTATAAATTTAAATTGAAGGCCTGCTGCAGTACTTAAAGCAGCAGCCTGTTTATGAGACCACAGGGAACAATGTGTGCTACTAACAAAAGATATTCTTAACCTGAATTCTGCATTTTTTTACAGATCTGTCAGAAAATTAATTACACTCTAAACTTTATATGTAACCAACTTCTCTCTACAATCATCTAGAGTCTAGATGCAGTGGTGGGATTCAAATGTGTGAACAACCGGTTCTCTGTGTGGATGCCACTTCTGGAAGTCCATTTTGGGTCTGGGAAACAAAAAATTAGCTACCAGTTCTGCCAAAGTGGTGTGAATTGGTTGAATCCCACCACTGTCTAGAATCTACTTCATAACTGTAATTTTGCTACTGTTATGAATCGAAATGTAAATATCTGATATGCAGGATGTATTTTCATTGTTACAAATTGAACATAATTAAAGCATAGTGATTAATCACAAAAACAATATGTAATTATATATTGTGAAATATTTATTTCTAATTACAAATAAATGAAATTTTGTCTTGAAGCATGGTGTAGCATGGGTAACAGTCTTAATATAACAACAGTAAACTACATTGCTACATTTTGTGACAGTATGCGTAAAAAGCCAACGTCAGTGCAAAGGTTGAGATTGCTTCTTTCTCACCAGATCAGAAATTCTCGGGGCAGTCTTTGCAAGAGTACAACGAAGATCATCTTCCACAACAAGTCTACTTGTTCTGTGGCAGCCCATCAAATACTGGAATACTGCTATCATGTCCCCCACAAGTCCTTCTTTTCTCTAGACTAGCCAAACCCAAATTCTGCAACCATTCTTTATATGTTTTAGTCTCCAGGCTTTTAATCATCTTAATTGCTCTTCTCTGCAACTAAGTTTCAACATCTTTTTTGTAGCGGGATGACCAAAATTGGATGCAGTATTTCAGGTGTGGTCCCGACTCAGAAAATTCAGACACCAGTCTTGCCAGCCCTCTCTCGCAGCCCTGGTGGGGAATAGGTGGGGCGGCTACCACTTTCCACCTCGTGCTGAACAAAGGATCTGGGAATGGATTTTAAGGAAAGGACGGGTCAAATGAACGGAAAAAGAGGAGGGGGAGTTTGATGCTGTTACCTTGGTATCCACAGTGGGCCCCTCCCGATAGCTGATTCGTTCTTTGAAATGACTCAGGAAAGCGGGTTCAGCCGGCTTCACATACGAAACCTGATTCTTTTTGCTCATGATCAAGGATTGAAGAGACAGCAGCTCCAATCACTCGTCCATTTTGCTTCCGCACATGCCACGTGGGAGGAGCTGCTCTCAGTGACTTCCTTTCCCAATGGTTGCGTCCATCTTGGCTTCAGGGCAGGAGCTGTGACTGCCTTGATGCCTAATTTAAAGAGGGCGCCACTTCAGCGCTAAACGGAGACGGAACTGAAGGGGTGGAAAGAAGAGGATGGTGTCCGAGAGCACCAGTCAGGTGGCTAAGAGAGGAGGACTAGAGGGAGGCTAAAATGGGTCTACACTGCTTTCTACACATTAGCTGCTCTCTACATATGTGTGACTGGTCCGCATAAGTACATCCGTCTGGAGACGGATAGAGGAGCGGTGTCTCGGTTCCTAAGACCATCGGAAATATGTGTTTTCTGATGGTCTTAGGCGACCCCTGTGAAAAGGTCGTTCAACCCTTAAAGGGGTCGCGACCCACAGGTTGAGAACCTCTAGACTCTAGATGATACTGACCATATGGTCAGAAAGATATTCCATTTCTCGGAACAATAAAAATTATAGTTATTTGGTTATATTGATTACTAGTTATGTTGATCTCAAAATACTAGGGTTGGAAGGGACAACTTAAATTATTAAGTTCAGCCCCTATGCTCAGTGTAGGAATTCAAATTAAATCATCTCAAACAATGACTGTCTAGCTGCCATTCAAATACAACCAATGAGGGGAAATCGCCATCTCTGTAGATAATTAGTTCCATTGTCAAATTCCTCTACTGTTAAAAACCTACTCAAACATTCAATCAGAAATATTTTCCCGCGGCTTAAATGTATTATTCTGTGTCACACATTCTGGAAAAGGGACAGCAGATCTTAACCATCCTTTGTGTGGAATCCTTTCAGATATTTGAAAAATATTATATTTCTCTTCAGTCTTCTTTTCTCAATGCTAAATATATCTTCTGTTTAACTGTGTCTTCATAGGATTTCATTTCTAACCCCTAATCATTCTCTTTGTCCTTCTCTGAATCTCTCCCAATTAATTCTTAAAATGGTATCCGATAAATAACGGGACACGATATTTGAGGTAGAGACTGGCAGGAACAGAATATAGTAGAGTGATTACTACCTGTAATTTGAAAATTGGACTTCTTTTGAGTCAACCTGTCTTTTTTGTAGCCACGCCACATTGCTGGTGCATACAGGTAGTCCTCAACATACAACAGTTCATTTAGTGACTGTTGAAAGTTACAACGGCACTGAAAAAAGTGACTTATGACTGTTTTTCACAGTTAACAACCTTTGAAGCATCCCCATGATCATGTGATCAAAATTCAGGTGCTTGGCATCTAGTTCATATTTATCAACATTGCTGTGTCCCTGGGGATCATGTGATCACCTTTTGCAACCTTCTGACAAGCAAAGTCAGTGGGGAAGCAGATTCACCTAACAACCAGGTTACTAACTTATATCAACTGCAGTGAGTCACTTAACAACTGTGGCAAGAAAGGTAGTAAAATGGGGCAAAATTCACTTAACAAATGTCTCACTTAACAACAGGTATGTTGGGCTCAATTGTGGTCGTAAGTCAAGAACTATCTATATCTTATTTGTCGTCAGCTATTATTCCAAAATCTTTTTCACCAGTACTGTGACAAAGCCATGTATTCCTATCCTATATCTATGCATTTGGTTTTGTGAAAAATGTTGTACTGTCTGTGCTTAATTTGGTTCTGCTACTTTCAGTCCATTTCTGTAGCCTATCAAGATTGTTTCAGATTGTATTTTTATCTTCTAGCTTATTATCTTTCCCAATCAATTTGGGGTGTATTTTATTTGGGTATTTTATAAGCATTATCTCCAATTTTTTAATCCAAATTGTTAATAAAATATTGAAGAGTGGGGTATTCAAACAAATGATTGTGATAGCCCACCAGATACATGTACCCTAATCTGAGAAAAATAATGAGGACCACGTCTTGAAAATAGTTTTTGATTTAGCTAGGTATCCACTGAATTTCATGGCACCCAGCCACATTAAGCAAGCTTGCTAATAGCATTGCTTTTTCTACATGGTGTAGCAGTGTCTTAATAACCTCAAACTCGTTGCTGCCCCTCATTACGTAGCAGATCTTGAGTTATTTCCAGAAGACTGGTCAAATGTTTGCAGTTGCTATTGCTCTTAGATACTAAATTATTCAGAAATTTTGAAAACTTTAGAACTTTTCTCTCTTTTTCTGTGTGTGTGTGTGTGAGAGAGAGAGAGAGAGAGAGAGAGACAGACAGAGAGAGAGAGAGTGAGAGAGAGAGAGAGAGAGAGAGAGAGAGAGAGAGAGAGAGAGAGAGAACAGATTGTTCTAGATTAGGGCAGTCTAGAAAATCAGTGGCATTAAAGGCCTATATATTATGTATGTACTCTCATACATAATGTCTTGGACTTTCAGTATTAATTTTAATGGAAGTAATTACCATGCAGATATTTACCACACATATCAAAATGAGAGTTTAAAATGAGGGAAAAAAATGCATCAGAAAAGAAAAAGTGCCTGAACTTAAAATAAAGGGGAAGGTATGCAGATAAAGAGATTATTTCTGATTTCCAGTTCTGAATGTATCTATGACTAATTTGGTAGAATCAGGATACTACAGTTGCCACTGCAGCTTCTAATTTCACTTATGACTGTCACTTTTGAAGAATTTTTCCCTTTTATTAGGAAAAAATCCCCCCCCCCCCGATACCATGGCGATTACAATATTGGAAAGAAGTATCTACATATGGGTAGTTTTTAACATTTGAAACAGGAAACAAAAAATATTAGAAATAAAAGTTGGAAATGTCTTTAAAATATGGTATTGTAATAGAAAATGAAGAGAAAGATGAAGAGAAATACTTCATATTAATAAACTAGTCAATATTCCCATTTGGCATGAAACTACTGTTGAGGTTATCTGGAATCTGCCATGTCAGTAGTTATGGGTATTTCTTTCTTTATGTCACATCTCTGCTCTCAAGGTGTTTGTCATGGCATAAAGATCTGTGAATTATTGTCATCTTCTGGGACTTGAGAAGGTGCATCTTTTCTATAGCCGCACCTCCCCCTACCCTCTGGGACAGCATCGCTCTTGAAGTTTGAATAGCCTTACCTCTATTGGGGTTTTATACAGCTGTGAAAGTGTGGCTTTTCTAACAGGATACTAATTTATCTCTTGGTAATCTATTATGGTAATGTATTTCTTTTGAGTTGGTTATCCTCTCTCGTATGTACCCAGTTAGAAAACAAACAGGTATTTGTTTTCTTATTTATATTGCTTTTATCATTGATTTAAACCTAGTATGCAATCCACCTAGAGTTAGTTTGGTGGTTTAGATGGTATGCAAGAAATAAATAAGATTGAAATTTGTTTAACCAGGTAACTGTTGATGAGCACTACACATGTATTCAGTAACTTGTTGACCATCAGATAAAATACACATTTTATTGTGATACAGGGAGAGGCAGAAAAATACAAACACAAGTCTGTTATCTCAAGTTGCATATGGGCTTTGGCATAGTTTCAAAAGTTTGTATAAACAATCGATTTATACCTTTAATAAGACTGATGTGTTCCTTTCCCACCAATCTATTGCATGAAATAAGAAAATAGCATGAGAAAAGAGAATTCTGGAGAAAAAAGGATATCAGAAAGGAAGAGAAACAGTAATTCCATCTGCTAGTGTTATAGATCACTTGTGGCTATCAACAGAATGTGACCATTGAGAGAAAATTGTCAACCACAATACTAAATAATACTTCAGATTGTAACACAACAATGTTGAAATATCTTATGGAATCATGCTGCTCAAATCTAAATAATTGATTTGTCTTTGTGACATAGTATCTTTATTTGACTTCTGATGATACTAAGGAGAAATGACCACCATCTGATCTGGTACTTCATTATAATCTACATTTTTTTCAAGAATATTTTATATTGTAAGCTGCCCACAGTCCTTGAATACGAGATGGGTGGCAAATAAATTTTTTAAACAAACAAATAAATTCCAGTCCTTTCCTTGATCCCATATATTCACCATATCTGTTATCTTCTATTTTTCTCACTCTTGCCAAGCACATGACTAAAGAATGGGAATTTCTGTTATAAATAGGATCCAAGGAATCACTTTAATAAATAAACAGCCTCTAAGAAATAGTATTTATTTCTTCTAGGATTATTTGATTGATTTTTCAATCATTTCGTGGTACTCTTAGTAAACATCTCTAAAATCATAATTGAAAGGCATTTAACATCTTTTTCTTGCACTGTCGTAATGTCGACCTTTCACAGTGGTATGTTATCGGGGGGAAATTACTTTATTCTGATTTTTGTTGTCATAGAAATGTCTTTGTCCTTCATGGTCTTATCCAAATTTGTCATGCCTTTCTCCATAAAATTAATCATTTATGTGTCTAACATACTTATTTTTATTTTTGAGTTCCCCCAAATACAACTATCTTAACACTTGCCACCTTTCCTTCTCCATCAACTATGAATTTATTAAACAAACTGGTTCACATCATCTTTGTCATTGTCATATTTACATAAACTTTGTCTGTGTACACACAAAGAGACACATATATACAGCTACAAACCTGTTTTACATTTCTAAGAGAAACAATCTTTTTCTATATTTGTTCACATAGAGCAGTGGTTCTCAACCTTTTTAATGCCGCGACCTCCAACCAGTCGTAAGTCAAGGACTACTCAACCAGTCGTAAGTCGAGGACTACTCAACTGGTGCAGCACTGTTTGCAGAATGGGACTTTTGGCGGACTCAGCAGGGCAGAGACAACCTGGACAATTCCTATTGGCTTTTGAAAGCCAATAGAATTAGACTCTATTCAAGAGAGTCTATTCTATTGGCTTTCAAAAGCCAATAGAATAAAAGGGAGTAGCACAGCTAAGGAGAAGGGGGAAAAAATGGCGGACTGCGTTGTTTGGCGACCCCCGTGAAATGGTCGTTCGACCCCAAATGGGGTCCCGACCCACAGGTTGAGAACCACTGACATAGAGGTTAGAACTTTTACTGTTTTTTCTCTTGTTACTCTAAGCAGAGCAGTAGGTATATAATTTAAATTTGAAGCTTTATGACAGCTGATCCATTGATTTTCTACCTCAGTTTTACAGCACAATCATATGCTGTATATATTTTGCCTCTGAAATTTTTTTTGCCATAGCATAATTTCGCTTGTAAAGAGTTCCAATTTCCTTTACTTTCTTTTTCCCTCTATTAAATGTCTCTCATGATTATCTTCATTTTTCCCTATTAAATCTCTTCCACAATTACCTTCCTTTTTCCCCCTCTATAAAATCTCTCATATAATTACTGCTGAAAAATATTATCTTACCTGTAAATTTTCCTGTCAATTTGCTAATATTTTTTAAAATTGTTTTGTTATTTACCTCTATTTGTTTGCATTCTTGATTGAGATGTTATCCTTGCTTGCTTGATGTTAAAACTCTTATTCAATCATCATGAATTTGATTGTTGCTCAAAGCTTTCATCCTCCAGTTTTTCCTAGCTATCAATTTGTTCTAAAACGGATTTTTTTTATCTATTTGAAATTTAGGGTGTTTTTTTGGTCAGTTTTCATATTTTTATTCTTTCCAGAGCTTTACAGTCTTCGTTCACATAAAATAAACTTTTTAAATCTCTTCCTTACATTGATCTTATATTTCTGGCTATATGTCCTCCAAGTTAAATTTTGTTTATATCTTACTCTTTTAATTTTTTAAGTTTAATCTGTATATATTTATCATCTATAATTCATGCTCAGTTCCACAATAAATACCTGGAATCTTCTGTTTCCTATTATGTAGTCAATTACATTCCAATAGTGTGCATGTATTGATATCCATCTATAGAGTTTTTATATTGTTTAAAGCAGATATTGATAAGAAAAAGGAAATTATCTTCACTAATCTTTATTAACCTATCTCCTATATTGTATTATTACTGGAGTAAAGCTGGAGGATAAAAGCCTTGAACAGCAATCAGATTCATGATGATTGAATGAAGAATTTTAACATCAAGCAAGGATAACATCTCAGCGAGGAATGCAAACAAATAATCAAATCTTATAATTCCACGTTCTCCATTTCTCCAACTTTTATATACCAATCATCTATTAATCATGTAGATTTTCTCAATTAACATCTTCTACAACAGGGGTCTTCAAACTTGACCCTTTTATGACTTGCAGACTTCAACTCCCAGAGGAGTTGGCTGGCTGAGGAATTCTGGGAGTTGAAGTCCGCAAGTCATAAAAGGGCCAAGTTTGAAGACTCCTGTTCTACAATTTGCCATAGAATCCCTCAATGTCTTCCATCATCAATAGGTGGAGACATATCAGCCTTCACCAGATATCTATTAATTCCAATCAATATTATCATCCTTAGTTAAATGCCAAACATATATTTAGTAGAATGCTTTTCTGAGTATCATGATCACATCATTACTTTGCATGGCCTCATGGTCTGAATTGTGTATTCATCTGTAAAATGACCTCTTTTGATTCACCTAACTTTATTTATTACTAACCATCAAATCGTTGCCTTGACAGGTTTTCCCTGGTTAGTGCTTCTTACTGTTCCACATTGTATATCTCCTTTTAAAACAAGGAGTTTCTCTTTAAATAGTGGCAGCCAGTGACAATTTCCTCTTGTACCTTTTTTCTGGTCATCTGGTACTCTTACTTAGAAATTCGAAGAATTGATCAATATAGGAAATGACCTCTTTTGATTCACCTAACTTTATTTATTACTAACCATCAAATCGTTGTCTTGACAGGTTTTCCCTGGTTAGTGCTTCTTACTGTTCCACATTGTATATTTCCTTTTAAAACAAGGAGTTTCTCTTTAAATAGTGGCAGCCAGTGACAATTTCCTCTTGTACCTTTTTTCTTGTCATCTGGTACTCTTACTTAGAAATTCGCAGAATTGATCAATATAGGAATATGGGAATGATCCATTTGCAAGAATTCCAGAATGTCCTGTTTTTCTCCGTATCAACCTGTTCTTGTATGTGATTTATCAGTTTCCAGAAGTTAAATTCTCTGAACCAGAAATAGTCTGAAATATTCTGGGCAGATCTTTATGGAAAAAGAAATGTATTTTGAGGATAGAAAATTCCCAGAATACTTCATATTATTTCAATCCAAAGGATTCAACTTTGTGAACTGACAAACTGATCCAGAGAGAAGTGGAATATTCCACGGTTTCTGGAATGTTCTTTTTCAGGATCAAGAAATTTTGCATATCTATTAGTCTCCAGGCCTTCTTACAAAAATTTGGTAATTTGCCAGTGTGAGGGAGAGGGTAGGATTTTCATGGTATGGCAGTCAAATCCTTCTTAATGTAATTAAATGATATCTACTAATTATTCTCAATATGGCTTAAGTAAGAAAATTAATCATAAATTAATAATACTGTATCTTCGAATAGTATCACGTGAATATCTAATCACATGAATATCTTCTAATCACTTCAAGATCATGTGAAGTTCTAGCACCACTTTACAAAGCCATACTTGGAATACTACATTCAAGTCTGGTCACCACAGTATAAAAGAAGATATTGAGACCCTGGAAAGATTGCAGAGAAGAGCAATAAGAATGATTAGGGGACTGGAGACTAAAACATATAAAGAACGGTTACAGGAATTGGGTATGTCTAGCTTAATAAAAGAAGGAGTAGGAGAGACATGATAGCAGTGTTCCAATATTTGAGGGGCTCCCAAAAAGACGAGGGGCTCAAACTACTTTCCAAAGTTCCAAAAGACAGTGGGTGGAAACTAACGAAGGAGAGAAGCAATCTAGAATTAAGGAGAAATTTCCTAACAGAGCAATCAACCAATGGAACAACTTGCCTTCAGAAGGTTTGGGTGCTCCATCACTGGAGGCTTTCAAAAAGAGACTGGACAATCATTTATCTGAAATGGTATAAGGTCTCCTGCTCGAGTGGGGTTTTTTATTTATTTATTTATTTATTTATGAGACTTATATACCGCTTTAAGTGCAAGCACTCTCTAAGCGGTGTACACCAGTAAGCAATGTATATATATATTTACATTGCCCCCAACAATCTGGTCCTCATTTTACCTACTCCGGAAGGATGGAAGGCTGAGTCAACCTTGAGCCGGGGAGATTTGAACCGCTGACCTGCTGAACACAGTCAGCTAAAGTGGCCTGCAGTACTGGTTGGACAATAAGACCTCCAAGGTCCCTTCCAGTTCTATTATTCTATATTGTAATTGTAGATTCAGAACATTGGCTGGGCATAGAATATATTTCAGAGCAGCTGAAAGAGTGAGATATTTTTTCCAATATCCCCTTTCCGTCCATTTGGTGCTATTGTGGCAAAGACAATTTGATCTATTGGAAAGAGAACATCTGTGAATGTTGACTGTTCTTTTAGTAGTAGTTCCCTCATCCAAACTTTTGAAAATTATACTAATGTAAGATACAAAGATGGTCTTTTTGAAATAATGCTCTCTGTTGTGATTTTATGCGAGATAATGTGTGATTCATGGCAGAGTGTATGTGTGGTTATACATGGTGCTATGTGCCTGCTTGCATAAGACTTTTTTTTTTGTATGCTTGCCTCCAAACTAATTAATTATTTATGCCACTTGAGAGAGTGAATTAATACAAGCCAGAGAAAATGGAAAGGGAGTCCCTTCCCAGTCCCTTCCACGTCTGAGTCAGATTTCTTGTAAGTTCTTATTATTTATTTTTAGTTAATTAGGAAATTCAACATTGTGCTGATGTGTATTATTTCTGTTCCAAGATGGTATTAATTTCAGTAAATGCCTATGTTGCATTCACAGTGGACCATGCTAAATGACTTAGAATAATTTAGATAACATTGTAGGCAAGCAACTATGTAATCTTATGCTTTTCTAAATAATGCAGTAATAGTCGGGCAATATCACTGCTGTCACAAGGAGGGGAAATTATTTTGTGACAATACGTTTAAAGCTACCATCTAATTAGTTATTTCCATGATTGATCACGTTTTTAATAAATTGATTTTTATATGATCAAAACCACATTGCCATCTGGAAGTTATTGGAATTCAGTGATTAATTTACAATTTAATACTACAAACATACCCTCATTAGAAGCTAATGTTTGAAATATCCATATTTGGTACAGTTCTCAACAGGGCAGCATGAATATTAAGTACTTAGAAACGATCATGTTTGTTACTATAAATACAAAACATTTCCTAGGCTTGTCTATAGAGAAACTGGGTCTCTTAATGTGCTTGTTTTCTTTTTGAGCTATATCGGGTTCCAGCTCTGTTTTCTGAATATTCAATCAGTCTCCGCAAACAAAACATTCAAAGGAATTTATGAGGCCTTATAAAGAAAAAGACCAACACATGGGGTGGGATAAGGTTAGAAATCATGTATTTTTAGTTTTAATGCTGCACTATTTTTAATACGTCCGTATGTAAAATTCAAAATAAAATGCAGTAAATAATAACAGAGCCAGTGATATAGCAGGTAAGGGTTGAAACTGGGAGACTGTGAGTTCTGTTTCTGCCTTAGACACAAAGTCAGCTGGGTAACTTTGGGCCAGTCGCTCTTTCTCAGCCCTAGGAAGGAGGCAATGGCAAACCACTTCCAAAATCTTGCCAAGAGAACTGCAGGGACTTCTCCAAGCAGTCTCCAGGAATGAACACTTACTCAAAGGCACAAAACCAAGCAAACGATAATATGTTATAATAATGCTACCTTAAAACCTCAACACACACACACACACACACACACACACACACTAAAGAAACATGTTTGCTTGCACTAGTTGAGAATACTGGCACAAAACAAATGTCTCAGGAGTAAATTTCATTAATGGAGGATAGCTGCTTTGGTAGAAAGCCAGAATATAATTTTAATAAATAATATAAGGGTAGTTTATCTCTACCTGATACATGCAAAGAAGATATTGTGAATCAGTTTGCACTTCCGCCTGAATCAACAGCAAGCCGACTCCATTACTTTGAACAAACCATAATGCCATGGTTCATAGAAAGGTGGGCTTGCACAGTACACTAAGCTAAAACCAAAGACACTCCTTGCTGTTTTCCTTCTTATAGTAGCAGATTCAAATAGTAAAAATGCGGCTTACCTGAGTCTGTTACCAAGATTTTCCACGTACTCACGGAAAATACAGGGGAGTTTCTGAGTGCAAACAAATATGTCTACAGACACATTAAATTGGCCAACTCTGCCTTGATCTGCAAAGGTTATTTAAAGCATCCATAGGGGATCTCTGTGTATACTGTAAATATGGAGGGCTCACTTACTGTAATTGAAGACTTCGACAATACTTGAAATACCAACATAAATGTATGTATAGGATTATTTTTATAATTAATGCATCTAGAATTGTTCAAAAAGTGTCATAGCTTTATAGCGGATGGTTAAAGGTAGCTCCCCAAAATATTGTCATAGTTCTTTTCTTTCAAAACTTGCCTCTTGTTGAATTGTGTATGCACTGAATTGGTCAAAGACCTAGCTAAAACCATTTTTCCCTCCCTCCCCCTTCATCCCAACTTGCTTTTGTTATGTATTGGCTTGCTAATCCTTGTGTTGAGCAGTATCAGACATCACCTTTCTTGGGGGCAGTTAGTCCACTCTTCCGCTTTCTTTGTCAGAGGGCTCCCTTAATAGGAGAAGTCAACAGGGAGGACAAAAAGGATTGAAAGTTGTATTTAATCAGGGTCAGAGAGGTGGTGTTCAGAGTGACGGGCCCACAGGCAGGCTGGCCTTTTATGCTTACCGACGCAGATGGTCCCAAAGCATTCAGCTAAGTGAAGAGAAAGCTGCCCAGTGAGCTATTGTAGGGGCAGAGCCTCGTTACAGTTGAGAAGGGTTGCCAAGGGTAACTAGAGAGTATCACCACTATCGTGTGATCACTAGTCTATGCCTTTGGAAATGTTAAACTGAGAATTGCTTTGGGGCTCTCAGCATCTGGATGTTCATGGAAGCAGTATTATCTTGCATAAGCTTTTAATTTATTTCACTTTGAGGAACTGGACAAATGGGAATGATTTTGCAGTTTACTTTGAGAAAAGTTGCTACTCAGAACCAGTACCTTTAATCCTATACTGAAAGTTATAGCAGCACTTTAGAAAAATGCATTTCAGAGACTTTAATTTTAATGCATTTGGGTAAAATGCTGAAAATGTATGCATGTATGCATGTATATGCATTTATGCACATCGCAGAAGGTGTCTCTATCCAAATTTGTCTATTAAATGATAACAGAAACTGTTTAAGTACGTGTGTGTGTGTGTGTGTGTGTGTGTGTGTGTGAGAGAGAGAGAGAGAGGGGGGGGGAGGAGGGAATGAATTTTAAATAATGCTTAGGTTCAGAGTAATTTTCTTGAAATCAAAGTTATACCCTTAAGTATAAACATAATTTACTATGGTTCATTAATTAATGATACTAAGCAGTTCCAAATACATTGGAGGAATGATATGATTAGCTAAGATGCACTCTAGAATAGCAAGTTACGTCTTAGATCTTGTACTTTGTACAATTCAAGGGACAGAGGTGGTCAGCAAAGGTATATAGGCTTCCCTATCCACCAGACTACCTTGTGAAATTTCACTTCCTATTGCAAACTAAAATTAATCATAGTGTCCAAAGATCCATACAGGACCCAAGCATTTTTACTTCCATAGGAAATATTCAGTTAAACTTAATACATAGCCCATTGTTTTGCTACTTACAATATAGAGGTATCTGTGATTTCTCCTTTATTCCTCCTTCACTCAATTCTTACACTTGACCATATTGATAGAAAGTGGTTATTACTGGTTTACACACACACACACACACACACACACACACACAATATGTAATGATATTTAATGTAAAAATAATATGATATAACTGTGGCATTGTAAACCTGTTTACTGTGAAGGATGCAGCACATTCCATCAACTAATATTTTACTTTGAATTCAGAATCGAAGGGAAATGGATTTAATAGAATCAGTTCACTTGTTTATTGATTTATTAGATTTGTATCATATCTTTTGTATACAACTCAGGGACATGCATAAAATACAAGATATATTATTTGAGTTAACTGTGCAAGTAATAATGTCAGAATTTTAGTAAGAATAAAAACTTATTCAAAGGACTTAAATGGATTTTTTTTAACCATTGCATTCAGAGACAGTCTTTAAAAGATTTTTGAGAACATCCGCTCAAAAGATATAATCCATTCTAACTTCCTCTTGTGTTCTTTTTTCTTTCTTTTTCTGTGGTTAGAATTTAACGATTAGATGAAACACCTGTGGGCAAGCAATATAGACAACACTGTGTATGGAAAATAAACTGAGAATTAATTAGGAAGCACTGATGGATTTGAGAGGAAGTATATATTTTGTATAACAAATTTTAAAAAAAGAAATTTCAGCTATGTGAGCTTTTCTGAACTTGGAAATGCTAAGGTGAACAAAATTAGTGAATTAATTTGCAGAGCAATTAATTTTTATTAGTTTTTTTACTGCTCAGGATAGGGTAGGAACTTTAATGCAATAATTTTACCAGATAGTATTTCACAATAGGAGTTAGTTCCAGCATTTCTATATGTGAAGATGTGTGTGTGTGTGTGTGTGTGTGTTTATGTGTATGATGTGTTTATACACCCATACCCACAAAGAGGTTTCACACATCATACTCAACAGTAGTACTTGATGTAGCTACATTCTTTTTGGAGTTGGTTTTAGAACTTTTTTTTTTTTGCATATACAATTGAATTCTAACAACTGAATCTGCTTTCTCCTCCCTTCAGATGCATATTAGAGCTAATCTAGTGATGTAACAGATTGTGAGATATGGGATTGATTGACTCTCAGTCACCTCTTTGTGTTGATGCTAGCTTGAATGCAAAGTATAGCTTGTGGTGGATCCAATGTACACTTACACATTCAATTTGTATTCTGCTTCTCTGTTGATTTTCTGTATTTTGATGTTAGCGTATGACTTTCACAGCTATTAAAAATCCTGAACTGCATCCCAAAAAACCCCCACAGCGCCTTATTAAAATTTCGAGATACTATTAAATTGGGAGAGAACTTAAAAGCAGATTTTCTGACAGTTTAACTAGGAGGTTATTCTAAGATGAGGGAAATGTCTATAACGAGCTATTTCCATCTAAATTTCCTTATATAGGAATCCTTTCTCTAGTCTTTATATCCAGTTGTAGGTTGATCAGTTTTACTGTATACTTCTAATGGATATATCTAGCATGATATAGTATTTAAGGTATTGGAGTGGCATTGGGGAGACTAATACACCTCAGTGATAGAAACTGTCTGGGTGGCTTTGGCCAGTCTGACTCAGCCCAACCTCACAGGATTGTTGTGGGTAGAAATAAGAGAAGGGACTACTATGTAGGCTGCCTTAGACTCCTCTATGAAAGGGAAATAAATTGAACAAATAAAGAAAAATAAATACCCTATTGAAGTTGTTGGCACCCTGTGTTCTTGAATGCAGAGGACACACCAGGAGATCTCACTAGTAAGAATCTCTGAGGCTTATTTACTCAAGAAGCTTTTATTCTATTTTTGTAACAAAAAAAAAATATAACTACTGGATAATAGTTTGAGGAAAACAATCTTGCACAGAAAGCAGTAGTTCTGATCTGATTGGTGTTTACCTTTTTATGAACTGAAAACAAAAAAATAGACAACTGAGATTCTAAATTGCGCATTATATCATTTATTCTCCAGGGACAGTAAAAGCATTTGTTTTATTTTTGTCTGACTGCTGTGAACGCTACAAAGAATAGCACTGAAGCTTGGCTACTTACTTTTTTTAAACTATTCATTTTATACTTCTCAGACAGATTTTTCCCTGGGGTGAAACAAAGGTTAACTGAAATTTCCTCTGTTGTGTACCTGAACGAATCAGCAGTTTGAGAAGGAAATCCCATTGATGGGCAAAGAGAGTGACAGGCTCTATTTAAAGAATTCCCCCGACTGTGTGGTAGACCAACCATGCCATGAATTTAACTGTTCCTGTGGTCCCCAAACTTGTACCTACTAAAAGAGAGAGAGAGAGAGAGAGAGAGAGAGAGAGAGAGAGAGAGAGAGAGAGAGATTACTTTGTTCTCCAAATGTTATGCTAAGTTCTGAAAAATACCAACTATTGATACTTGTGTGTAAACATTACTACCTGTTTACAAAACCTAACTTATCAAGAGCTTCATGTTTTGAAAATGCAAAATAAATGAAAACAAAACAAGGAGTGTCTGTAATCATTTCTTTGATATATTTTTCATTTTGCAAGTTGTGACACATTTCTAAAGTGCAACATTTTACAAATATGTGTATATTTGGCATCAACAGATAGTACCGTTCTTTCATATAATATTTCCTGCAGACATATTGAAATGGAGGCTTAGCTTAATAAAAATTACCGTAATACATAGAGGAATATGTAGTAGAAATGCAACTGACTGCTTGATATATAGTCTTCAGTTGGATTAAATTATAATTCCTGCATGTTTGGATTAAATAATATTATTTTCTGAATAGATATTAAATTCTAACTGCGCTCTGTTATAGCCCTCAAAAATATAACCATCAGGCAGCATAAGATTGTTTAAAAAATTGTTCCTTCTTTTTGTAATTTAATAAAAATTAGTAGTCATTCTACCAATATTAACACTTGAAATGATTTCATTTCAAATTTTTAACTGAAGTGATCTCTTGCACTGATTATTTAAGATTGCAAAAAAAAAGTAGCAAAACAAGATAACCCTACTTAAAGAAGAATTTGTCATTAACACTTTAAAGAATTTGCAAAATCCCTTACATTGGGGATGAGATTCTCAGAAATGTGTGATTGTTACAATAAAATTATGATTAAATGGGTCTTTCCAGAAACTACTTAAATCCTGCTATAGGAAATTTATGAAGCTCTTCAGTTTTTTTAAATAAGGTATTAAGAACGAATCCATTCCATCAGTAGATTAACTCTTTTATAGTTAATCAAATGCTTATTACCAGTTAAAGGGATCTTGGAATACTCTTAATATAAAAATTAATGTCAGAAGTTAATAGTTGGGAATGATAACTATCAGCAGTGGTTTTTATAGTTTTTATAATACCCTTGATCTGCAGGTATTTCTTCATGCTAAATTTTAAAGAAGAAGATGGATTCACAGTGTTGGATAAAGAGTTACCTTGCAACAGAAGGCAACAGAGAAAAAATTTAGAGAAGAAAACTTTCAGTGCTTTTTCCTGATCCCACCTTCCTCTTGTAACCCCAGACTCAAATCACTTTCTTTTATGGTCCTCAAAGATTCAGAGTACCTTTCTGTATATAAAAGTATACAGATTACTAAGTTATATTCTACACTATTCTGAGTCTCGGCCTACTTTTAGTACAAAATACTGTTTGGTTTGAAATCTACAAGTGCAGAAAACCAAATATTGTCCTTTGGGGGAAAAAAACTATACAAAGTAAATCCATAAAGATTTTACTTCAGTTTTTAATTAGCTATATCTTCATTAAAGTTCTAATACAACAAAAAGAATTGGTTAGATTGATTAATTAATGTTAGAGAATACCATAATCTTGTATACCAGAAAAAATATATCCTCTGATTTCTTGCAACTGCGTAATGAATATTTGTGAAACAAATATTGTAAAACAGGCAGGAACCCATCTTTTTAAAAGATACTTCAACTTTTAAACATAAAAAGCTTTTAGAGCCTGTCCAGGACTTCACTGTCTGATCTCAGAAAATCAAGACCATTTTAGACCTGCTGAGGCTGGAAGGTGGGGTGGGAGACCACAAGGGAATTACTGGATTGTAGATTAGTTTACGAAGGTAGTGGGAAGCCATTTCTATTGCCAACAAAACTGCATAACTATGTCCATG
Organism: Crotalus tigris; assembly: GCF_016545835.1. NCBI lineage: Eukaryota > Metazoa > Chordata > Lepidosauria > Squamata > Viperidae > Crotalus > Crotalus tigris. Next base: position 1,688,726 of record NW_024096731.1, read on the forward strand.
AAGTCACAAGGAGTTAAGACTATGGTAGTCGACTTGGCAGGCCAGAATCCTATTAACAATGCTTTGCATAGACTCAACAGCACAAATCAGAATGCAGTCTTCAATGTACTGAATAGACTATACAACATATCCCAACTAAATCTTTTTGGGTATATATTTAATAAGAATCATTGTAAAAGTAATTCTAAAAATACAGAGTTATCAGACATGGTCCTATATACTTACAAAAAATTTCCCAAATATTTGTATGCATCTTAATTGCTTAACAACCTGTTTCATTCAAGATTTGATGCAAATATAATACATCTGATAAAATTTGGAGAACATACAACTGTGATGGAACAAACAGCATATACAGAACACAAGAAGCTTAGCTAAATTCAAGCATGCATACATGCAAACATGATTCAGCAAGGCAAATATAGTTGTTTATAGTATAGTTTTTAAGGGGGTTTAATTGTTTAAAAACACTATAAATCACTCAGAGTATAGAGAGGAAACAAATCAGCGACTAAATATTTACGTTTTTCAAGCAGATCCTTTCCCTCCTTTTTTCTTGCATATTCATAAACAACAATAACAATACAGTAGATACTTTAGCATCAAGCTCAAATATCTAAATTTTAATATTATAAAAATCATTCAGTGTACTTTGCAAATTATTTTCAGCATTAATTCTAGAATTTAAGCAACTCTGTTCATTTAAACCTCACAAATCATATTTAACACTGACATAAAATTTTTGACAGATTTAAATTAATCATTATGGTATTAGTTATCAGTTCCTATTGTATAAATATCATTGCACTTGGTTATTATTTATATTCTATGATGTAATAAAAGACATGTTTTTTAAAAAACCAACAATGTTGAATAAGTAGTGCAGTTATTTAAGCCACTGTAGAAGCATGTATTTTTGGCTTGCTATCATTTTTTTTTCCTTTTTTGGACAATAAAAGAAAACAGTAATAAAGCTATTTGAACCAATAATACTTTATTCACTTAAAATACTTTAACATAATGGATTTTATTTTTTACTTTGCAAAATGGGTTGGGATAAAGATTTAGAAATGGTTGCTAGTAATGTATTGTAAATGTAAGAAATACATGCCAGTAAAGACTAATCTCTGAGTTTTATTAGATAAGTGGTTTAGTGGATAAAGGGAATGCAATAGATATAATCTTCAGCATAATCAAATTTAGCAGTGCTTTTGACACAGTTCCACATGACATTCTCATAAAGAAACTAGTAAAATTTGATTGTAAATGCTTTAGAGAATAGCGTTTTGGATAGAAATGAACTTAATTGTTTAGAAAACTGGTCTATAAGCTACACAATTAATTCCAGCAAAGATCAAAAAGAGTTACAGAATAAAATACAGGTTGTAAAATGTGAGATAATGGAACAGCTGTGCCTGAGAAAGCCATGTTTGATGATAAACAGCATTGTTCATCAATGTAAAACTGCTGGGGGGGGGAGCAAACACTGCCCCCCATTAATCAGCAAATGTTTGATAGAAAGATGACATATATAAAATAGAAAGAAATAATAGCTATGGGTCATATCTTCAATTTATAGTTCAAGAACAAAAATTTTAAGATTTTTTTTTTTTTTGTATTCTTAAAGAAAAATGTAAATAAATTGTAGGACAATCAGGGAAAAGTTGACTAAGGCATGCCATTTAAAAAGGTAAGTCAACTTTGTTACATGGCATATTTCAGTACTTTGGTATGAATAATTGGATATTTAAAATTGTCAAGTTGTTTGTAGACATAGCTGTGTTTTTAAATGAAGGAGCAGCTGTCTTGGACCTGAGGGCTATATCTTTGTGGGCTGTGCTAGGGACTGCATAAGAAAAGCTGTGGGGTAGGACAAAAACTATTTTAATCTGAACTTGATTTGAATGTGTTTTACTTTAATTAAATTAATATAGCTATTTCCCATGGGAAAAATGATAAGGCATTTTTGCATCATCTTCTATAGTGTTAGTACTAATATGAAGACGAATGGTGGCAGAGGTAGGATAACAAAGGAAGCTGCATTTTCACAGAGCATATTATTTTTAATTTTGGAATGTGGAAACTCAATCCAATTGTTATTTTAAAACACTATGCAAATTCAGTGCCTATTATTCATGTTGGCTATATGCCATTGTTATCTTCGGGATGAATGGCAATAATCCTCTGGTATTATTGCTGGGGAGTAACAGCAGGCAATATCTATATTACCTGTGGTTTGGCATCTGGTCTGGGAAATAATGACCATTCACATTTGTTTACCCATATAGGCTAAATGTGATCCACTTATAAAAATGATTTAAAAATACTAGTATACTATGTATCTGTGTAAATAGGGTCCACACATGTTACACTAATTTTGCACCAATTGGATATGGTTATCAGAGCAATTCTGAGTTCTTTTTAAAGCCCTTATGTTCACTTTTTAAAGATTTAAACAATTTGGGGATATATAGAAGACTGTTTTCCCTTGTATTCACTTCCTTTTAAACTTTTAAACGGGATATACAGAAGACTGCCTTCAATTGTATGATCCTTCTGTAAAGATCAACTAAGAGGCCCTTTTTTGAGTGCCAGTCAAGGGTCTTCTTATTGGTGTTCTCCTGGATGTGGAGCTGTTTTCTTTGGCACTATGAAAGAGCATTTTGTACAAGCTTTCAAATATCCTTGAAAATCCATTTGTTCCATCTGACTTTCTCTAAGAGGGTTTTTATAACACTAATTCCTGAGTCATGGTGTTTCCTTATTATACTGGATTCTTACATTTTTATTCATTCATTATATCTCAACTGGATTCATCTTTTGTTGGATGCTGCCAGTTATATATGTGTTCCAAAAGGCAATCTATAAAGATTTTAGATAAATATTTGTGTTATACTATAAACAATGAAGAGCTTCTTATAACTTGCACATTAATCAACCAACTGAAAGCTGGTATTTATCTGGTTGCGTTAATGAGAAATACATAGATTGCTAGGAAATAGTTACAGTGATTGCTTCCAAAGGTTTACTTTAAAAAGAAATACTGAATTGACAAAGCATATTATGTCAAATGTGTAGAATAATATCAAACATCTGACGTGTCCATGTTAGAACCATCCAAATGATAATTGATATTCCAGTTAAATTTTTATGTTACAAAATATTTTCAGTAACTCTTGAAAGTCACTGGACATTCATTGTAAAATTTATTTTATTCTGTCATTAAGATTCTGGTGCAGTGAAGCTTTTGATGTGCTATTAAAGCAGAATATATGCCTTAAAATACTATTTTAGTATTAAAACACTATATATATTGTCCCAAAATACATTGCTTATGATTATTATTAATTATTAATGTATATGCCACCTATCTCACCAGATTAGATACTGTGTAGATAAAATAGGTAAAATCTGTAATTTTCTTTCATTAACTTGCTCCTAATAAGACAAATCCTATAGTTCCTCAAATCAATGTCAACTGTTTCCAAATAATTGTTTTGCAGGAGAAGATAGAACAGGATGGACCATCAGTGATAAAGACTTACAGGTACATTAGTGCAATATTGCATTTTGTGTATTTTGTATTATTAATGTCCTTTCATTACTGGAAAAATAAATCATGAACACTTCTGAGGATTCTTGTATGGTCCGCCCAAAGCAGCAGGTGAGCACATGGATGTGGATCCCACCTTGCGTGAGCAGTGGGCAAGTGCGTGCAGGCATACTCCATTGGCAAATGGAGCTGTGCGCATAACAGGTTTGCCTGCCACACAATCAAAATCATCCCCCCCCCCATGCCAGTCCACAAAGCTGGAAAGGTTGGGGAACTCTGTTATAGAAGATATGTTATATAATTGTGTTAATTAGTGCTTTATGTAAGGTTTTATTCCTCGATATGTTTAATTTAAGTAATGTTGTGCTGTACGTAGAAGACTGATCTCACCTAGTTGCCCTGTTTTCTGTAAACTGTTTTCTGTCCAAGCTGAAACTTCCAGGCAAGCTTCCATAATAGAGCTACCTAACATGTTCTATAATAATACCATCCATTCTTGGATTATGAAGGTATGCATCTTGCCCACTATCATAATTGGGCAATTAAATTGAATACTTAATAAGTAATTAAGTATTTAAACTACTTAAAATCCATCTGGCCACAATGCCATTGTGTTCTCAAAATTCATCTTAGGTTTATTTAATCATCCATGCCTCTGTTCTTCCCAGGATTTATAAAGAGCTGCGATCAGCACAGTGCTGACATCATGTCACATATCTCTAGATTATAATTTGTGATGGTTACATATCAGAAGGAAGAGAATGGAATCCTGGGGATCAGGACCTAACCATAAGGATGCTACAATGGTCATAAGTGTCCAAAACAGTCATAAGTCACTTTTTTCAGTGCCGTTGTCATTTTGAACGGTCACTAAATGAACTGTTGTAAGTTGAAGATTACCTATAATCTTTCTACAAATTCTTACTAAACATAACATGCTCCTTCAAGCATCATTTTGATCTTGGAAACTGATCTTTCAGGTTGGTGGCATAAAGTCCAAAGTGTTTGTGAATCAGATGGTCCTCAAAGTGCAGATCTATTCACCCTTCAAAAAAGGTCTGCTGGGCAATTAACTAAGGAACTCCAAGCATTGAAATGGGCAGTTTATAACATAAATGTCGTAGCAAATGCAGTGCAATGATGGAAAAAAAATATATTTGCTGTTAACAAATGCTTCTCTAATGTATGCTTTGTTGATTTACTATGAGATTTATGCTGCCTGATCTTGTCATAAACTGAGTTGTTTCAGTGCTTGGAGTTCTCAGCTTTCTGAGTTTCTTGTAGTCAGGAAGTTCAGAATAGATATTGTAAGTGGCTTTAAAAAAATTTTTTTGCTATTCCTTAGCAAAAAGTGCAGCTTTGCCAAAATGGTCAGTCCTTTCACCTAGTAAATTCTCCAGAACACTGAGGAATTATTTGGCTGTAGTCACTCTTGAGAATATTCTCAACAGATCTCTCATTCCTGCATAGATGGACTGCCATAATGAACCCAGTTTTCTTTAGGAATTGATCAATTCCAAGCCACAAGAATTATTCTCCAGTGATTGGTTCTGATCCTTCCTTTACAGCTCTCATTCATTCATTCATTCATTCATTCATTCAGATTTCTAGACTACTTCTCAGACAATTAGGTCTCAACGCTGTTTATAACAACACTTATTAAAATATAATAACAAAGCAGAAAATGTAAGAAGTGTGAAATATATTCATTAAAGGAATGATAGAGTCAAATTAAACAAAACCATCAAGTGGTATTTATGAGAAAGATCTGGTGAAAAGATAGGTCTTTGAAACAATCCATTAGGAAACAACCCAACTTAATGAATTTCAAGACATGGAGCCTACACTGAGAGCATAGGCTGCACTGCAGAGAACACGAATCCACAAGCCTCTGTAAGATGGCCAGTCTTGGCAAAGGTATATCTGAGTATATCTCAGAACATCCCTACAAGTTAAAGTGAAACTACCATACTAAGCCCCTAATTCCTGGAAATGATCCAGAACACCTTGGCAGATGATATAAAATATCTCAGAAAGATCAAGCAGAATCAATGAAGTTGGCCTTCCTTTGCCTGTTGCAGAAAGTAATATATTAGCCATGGCTGATTCTATTCACAAATTAAGGTCGGAATCCAGATTGAAAGAATAACGTTTTTACAATAGGTCAGTTCATTACTATTATGTTATACCCCTTGCAAAGTCTGAGACATCTACTGCCATTTCTAATCAATTTGAACAAGCCAAACAAGCTGCATTATACTGTAAAGGTAAGCAGTACAAAATCTGTTTCTCAAGCTCTTTTTTGCCTATCATGGCTATCCTAAAAATGCTCCATCAATAATTGGAAGTACTCTACAGAATAACATGAGTTGCTGTTAATAGTTTAATTATTTTCCTTAATCACCACATAGAAGAATTTTTTTTAAAAAAAAACCCAAAACTTTCACATAAAATTTCAAACAGTGGCATGGGTTGTAGCAATGTAAGCTGAGAGAGATGGGAAAAAGGCAGAAAAGCTGATGGAGGGATCTTCTGCTTCATTACAGGTGAATTTTCTTGCAGATTTCATACACACACACGCACTCACACACAAGCACGTACACAGACCTACAAACCTGCTATTGCTCACTCCACTTAGGAGTTCTGCTTGACTGGTCTGGTAGCAAGTTGAATGGCAGAATGTCTAGAATAAACTAACATCTACCCAAATGTGGCAACTGCTTTTTTTTTTCTTGCTTCCGGTCATGGTTTCAAGGCAGTGATGCAATCCTGAACCTATTTCTTCCCTTTAAAAAAATTCATAGCTAGTAAGATTTTTTAGTGAGAATTTATTATTTATGTGGGTGATGCAGAATAGTCAATGGCAGTAATGGGCACCTACTGACTTTCTAATACAAAAGACTACAGTTGATAGTGACCATGTTATTTAATTAGAGGAGCACATACTGAGCCAGGTATTAGGGCTTAAAACTAAAGGTCAAGGAACTGTGTGCACAGATGTAAGATGCAAGTGGTGTGTAATAAGAAATCAGAGCATTAACTCGAACCATGGAATATCAGAATTATATGGAACTTTGAAAGAGAGCAGGATATGGAAATATAGAATAATACTTTCGTTACTTGAGAAAAGTCAAGTTTTTCATATTTGAAAAAATATATCCTTGGTTTTTTTCTTAAAGTCATAGTCTAGCTTTTGATTTTCAGTTTTATTTGAATATTAAGGTATATTGACCGAGTTGTAAATTTCTGATCTAAGTGTAAAAATCAAGGATGTTTTTTTTTGTTGGCAGTACGGTAGATGTTTTTTCATGGCATTTTATGCATGCAGGTAATTTAATAATATCTTTTCTACATTCATTGGTAAATTAGTTATTTTCCCAATTAAATTAAATGTATTTTGTAAAAGATGCCACTATTAAATAATATTGACAAGAGTTTTAGAAAAAAGTAACTTCTAAAACCTGCTTTGAAAAGGACGTGATACCTGCAAAAATATTTACTTATTTATAGATGGGAAGCCTATCTTGATTCTAGAGAGGTGTATATGTATAAGAACTATAAAAATAAACATCTTTCTTTTAAAAAAATCAATATCTTAAACTTGATCGTTGTAAAAGCTTAGGGTGGCAGAACATTAAGCTTTCAGCTTCTAATAAAATTCTTTTGTTTCCTCAGGCACAGATTGGTAATTATGTTTCAATGCGACATAACAACAGATACTACACAGTGGACAAAAACGTCACTTGCAGAAATTGTGATAAACGAGGTCATTTATCAAAAAATTGTCCTACCCCAAAGGTAAATGTAGTATTTCAATTTGTTTTATTGCTAGCTGATGACTTTCAGACTTTAAAGTACTGGTCTGAAATAGTTTTACTGGCTGGCATTTTGAGAAAGGAAAAAAAAGAAAAGAATTTCCATACTCTCAACTGCAGTGGCAGTTTAGGCCCAAGGAACATTTTCTGTTAATTTCTTTGCCTTGTGGATCCTATCCTGGAGATTAATCAGAAGGTATTAGGAGCATGATTCCCTTGTAAGAGAGGAGATGGAGTATTTGAAGTTGGTGCTTTCTTCAGTGGCTCTCAGCAATATAATCCAATCAAGAGAGACCCAGTGGCCCATGCTGAGGATTACCACCTGCTCGCTGAAGATTTCTTTTCTCTTTCCCTCACTTTAGTGAATGAGTGGACAGAACAATAGGGCTTGTGAGAAAGTGAGATACAGGCATGCATCCTATAATTAGTCCCCACTCTGCCGTCACTGGGGAAGCAAATGGTAAAACACAGCTTTATACCTTGTACTGCACATACCTTGCACACACATTCTATTTTTATATCCGCGCCTTAGAAGAAAAAAATGTTGACTCAGCTGATGAGAGAATTCTTGCTAGAGAATACAGAATCCATAGTATTGTGCATAATGACCAGCAACCCAATGTAGTAATTTTTACCAGAATAATAGCAAAGATTTATGTGTTTAAATATCTTTGGAATAGATTTAAGCAGTAGATTTATATTTTATTCGTTTTATTCTCATTGGCTGAAAATTGACAGGTGTAAACTTTCACTATGAGTACAAAACACTGATATCATTAATACCATAAGACATTTAAAGAACAGCCACAAAAAATTAAATAATGTGGCAAATTGAGTGGTGAGCAGAATATGTAGACCGTTGCAAAATGATAGGACAATCCATTGGCATAATCAGCTATTGGGAGTTTTCCTGATTGCTATTAGATACAATTTCATGTGTTCTTGTCACAGAAAGGTATTCCAAAACAGGTTAGCACAAATGAAAAATCTCTCTTTGAAGCATTACAACAATTGGGATCCTTGGCATGGCTTATGCCTGACCTCACTGCTTTGACAGTTGACCCTGCTATCTCTGTGGGCGTGAGCAGGTTATGCCATTGCACTTCACTAGCAGTTTCAGTGGAAGTGTTATCTCTATATCCATATATATGTGTGTCAGCTGGTTCTAGCTTTCAAAGATTTGGTGTAAGGTTTGCAAAGAACATGGCTGCTTTAATGCTTTGAAGGAAGGTGCTTCAGTCACAGCAATGCACTTTGCAAACCGCTTCTTTCAAGTGATTTCTATAGTACTATTACCTAAAATAACAGCTGGGGGGCTTCTGGGAGTTGAATTCCATGCATCTTAAAGTTGCCCAGTTTGAGGTCTAAGTAACTACTTTTTTTTCAAGCAGATGGATCTTGGTGGAATTTTGGGAAGGACCCTTTATTGTGTCTAGCAGTACTGGAGATGATTTTATTCATTAGCTACTGATTGTTCATCTTCTGCTCTTTATTTATTGTACTGTTGTTTTGTTTTACCTTATGTTTTAATTATTATTTGAGGGCTTCCTTGTGTAGGCAATGCATGAGATTATGAAATAGTAAAGTAGGTCTTAAGCCAAGGACTTAGAAATTCCCTGAGAATATAAATGGAAGCGCCTTGTTTATTTTACTTAATTTAAATTCCTCTGATTCTATAACCATTTGATTATTTTTGTTTCTTTGCATTTATTTTGCAGAAAATTCCACCCTGTTGTCTTTGTGCACAGAGAGGTCACCTACAAAACAGCTGTCCAGCACGATTTTGTTTAAATTGTTGTTTGCCAGGACACTGCTCTAGAGAGTGCCCTGAGAAAATGTACTGGAAAAAACACTGTAACCGCTGTGATATGAGAGGTCATTATGCAGATGTGAGTACATTGTTAACAGAAACTACCCAGTGATTCTTTTTTTTTTCCCCTCTTTCTCTCCCTCCCCCCCAGAATGACTTTTGCTTATAGTCTGCATTCGTGTTTATACATTGCTGATCCCTTAGCATATATTTGTCCGAAGACACAGTTAGATGTACAGAATTAGTATTTTCTGCATCCTAAATATGTGTAAAAAGAATGAAAAAGAATGCAAAAATAGAAATTCAAAAGAATTGCCAATAAATACTGGAGTGCTAAATTATTGTTTGCAATTTTTTTTTATTTCCAAAATACATTGATTTCTATGAAAGAGCATACTCTATAAGTCATTAAAAGAAGTCTTGACCTGGCGTTTATTTTTATTATCAACAGAAATTATTTCAAATTATATAAAATTTATAGACATACTTATTCTTTATGAATATAAGAAATGCAGTTTGCCTTTCTTGCATATTACTAACTATAGAAAAACTTGCAAAAACACAATACATGCATTGTATTTTAAAATGATTACAGATTTAATATAGAGACCAAGAGACTAAATTTCACTACGAGAACATAATAAATAGCACACCTGCCATCCCATTCTTCCCAGTGGGAATAATACTAGCATTTTTTAAGCAGTTGTTTTACAGATTATTAAGTATATATGATTTAAAACATTCAGAATGCAATAATAATAAAGCTGATGAGAAAATAATCTAATTATTATCTTCATTTTTTACTCAGGGTCCATATTATTTAGTTTTATATGGCATATAATTACATTATTCCAACAGATCTCTGACCAGAAACAAATAATGCTGAGGAAGTTAATAGATGCCATTTATTTACATATCTCATCAAAATTCATAGCAAAAGTTGGTTGCCATGTGATATTCAGCAGCCAGGCCTTTGTAGCACAGATTTGCCAGATAAACAGCTTGCATATTCTTTTCTAAAAACCATGTGCTAAGAAAAGCCGATTAGCAGTTTGTGTGTGTGTGTATGTGTGTTTGTGTTTTCATAGTCTCAGTTTGTAATTTTTTCTTATAATCACAATTGAGAAGATTAGGTGCTGTTCACGATACTGATGTTCAGTCATTTATCTCTGGAAATTTAGCCACACGTATACATTTTCAAGTCTATCTTTATATTGGAGATTCTGAAATATTTCCTTTAAAATACAAAGTATATATATTGTATCATATGTTCAGATTAATTTATTTTTCAGTTTCTCTGATAAAGTATGAAAAGTTAACCTATATAATAAGGTTGATTAAAGGGAATATAATTTTTTTTTTTACAAACATGAAATTGGTGAATGTTGTTTTTTAAAAACATAAAATTGACTTTTTTTATTATGCTATACTTTGGAAGAGAGGATAGATATAGTGTAAAGATTTCCTAATATAGGAAAATAGTAAAAACTATGTAAGTTCTTGTGAAGATAGGCACTCAAAACGGATGATTCAATGCAAAATTAGAGCATAATTTTCAAATGCTGTTTTTCATTTGCCCTTTTCATTAAAAATGAATCCTTCTTTGATCTTCTCTCGTTTTCATTATGCCACTTAGGCATCCTTGAGTAGCTTTCCTTTATCTTGTGCATTATACTGCAGTTACTCATGGAAGTCCGTCCCATTATCATATATGATTGCAGCACCTGCCCTTTGAAATAGCATCCTCTCCAAGATTCATCTGGCACTCACTCACTCTGCAGGTATTCCAAAAATCCTTGAAAACCTGGCTTTGCTTCTAGGCTGGAGTGGATGGGTGTCAAATTCTCTTGGTTTTCTTTTTCTGGTGTGTTGGGTTTGTTTCTCAAGACATATATTTGATAATTACCTTATCAATAAATAAGATGCGCTTAAACTGATAAGACTTGTTCCCAACTTGTAATCACCTTGATGATAGGATCCTAGTCCCAGTCATCTGGTACTTTAATAATCTTTGTGGGATTTTTCAAGAAATAACAGATACTCAGCAAGTTCTTTATTTTTAATATTTAATTATGAGTGAATGAAATCTGAACTCATTCAGCAGATGTAGATGCTCTATCAACTTTAGTCACAATCTTGCCTCTTCAATTTGCTTTCAGTTTACTGTTCCCCCCACCTTTCATACTGAACTGTTTAAATCCTTTTTATTATTAGCACTTTTTCCCAAACTCAAATACTGTAATATTGTTTTCTTTTCACATCTTATGTTATTTAGATTTTTTTTTTCAGAATTTCTGTCCAAGTACATCTTTTCCAATTAGGGTTTCATGTCACTGAATTTTAGGTATTGCTGCTGTATTAAAATCTACTTCCTTGAAATCTAAATAATGTATTTACTGATATGCTTAGATATAGTTTTCCATAAAATCAAGTACTCCAGTGCTGCCTGGTCATTATTTCCATATCATTAACAAAAATGCTTTTCATTGGTTAGAATCACGTCAAGGAGAGTTGATCCCCTTGTGCCTTGTGATGGAGAAAGCTGTTAGCCAGGCCAGTCAAAATTTCCTAGTGAGACCAGTCTTGGCAGAGATTGCTTTCTAACAGATGTCAATGCAATTAAAAATCCCTTCACACCTCTCTAAAAGATCTGCAGTTTCCTTAAAAAAAAACAACACAATCCACACCTACTTTGTTGGTTGATCGTAATAGACATTAACCATTATTTTGTCCCTTCCTCCACTTATTTTAACTAGAATTTACCAATAGTTTCCCCAATTTTCCTACTTTTCTAAACACGTAATTTAAGTAATCACTGTAGTTCATCTTTTGCCTTCTCCCTCCCCCTTTCTGTTTATTTTGAACAAGTTTCATCCTTCACTGCCAAACTATGCTAATTATGGGATCAAAAATCAAATTTTATTTGTATAGTATTTAGTCCATAACAAACCAAATATGAGTCATCTCATAATATCTTATATTCATTAGATTATATTTATCCTCTTGCATTAAAAGTTACAAATTTTATTGCTATATTTTCAATAGGAATTTGCCAGTTCTTTCTTGATTTTTAAATTAGTTTTACTAGCTTTTTTCAGTGACATATAAATTGTTTCTACATCTGGGCTTTGCCACCAACACCAACTAATCAAACTCAGTATACTTTCTGGAAAATTATTTAAAACTATGCATGCAAAATTAAATTAATTCAAACACTATTTTTAATTCCTCTCCAAAACAACATGATGATGGATCTATTTGAAAGCATGCATTATAAGAATATAACAGGATAAAAAATGGAAAAAAAATATGAAATGAATGATAGAATTTCCAGAGAGTAATACATAGGAAATGTTTGGAAAGTGCATGTCTTCCAGACAGTATATATTTCCTTCTTAATATTTATAAGCATATTTATTTGAGAACAAAATCTATTATTTCAGTAACATTTGCAAAAATAGTCTTGCAGCGTTTCATAGCATTTAATGCATTAATTGTTGATGAGATTATTACTTGTCTGAAAATAAACAAAATGAAATCTCAGATTTAATTGAATGTATATAACAAATTTTCTAAAAATCAGATGCATTTAATTTTAATTCAGCATTCCAAACATTCAGATATATTTATCTTCTGTTTTAAGATTTTGTTGGTCAAAATATTGTAACATTATTTTCACTTTTTGGCTTGGATCCAAAAGTGCCTTTATACTCACAAAAGAACTGTTGTACCCACAAAAGGACTGTTCTTCTTAGCTGAAGAGTGCAAGTTGGGAAAAGTGAACCTAAAAATAGAAAGGATCTTCTACGCATACAACATCTTTTTCAGAATTCTTCACATGCTCTTTCACAAGATCCTATTGGTTTCCTAGGCTTTGTCTGGACTCATGTTCTAATACAAGCTCCATTACTTTGTGGGATCACACAGAGAAGAGTGTTTCTTGAGCACTGCTCAAATAACATAATTTTTGCTTCACCCTTATGGTTATTTGGATCTTTTGCTTAGATGTTTGTAGCTGTGACTACCTGATTTATATTACTTAGCTGGGTAATTTTCTGTGAGAATCTGTTCTGGTTGCTTTATAATCCGCTCCTAAGCTCTGTATTTGATTTTTGCATAATGTGGGCATCAATATAATTCTGGGGTCTCCAACATGGTGCCTGAAGTACTCTTGCCAATGTGCCAATATAATCCTTTATTCCCTTGTCTCCTCTCCTTGCTTGACTTTAGTTCTTTTCTTATGAGAAACTGCAGTGCAAAGTACCAGACTCTCCCTATTTCCCAAAATTCCTCCGTATCCCAAATGAGCCCATAAACTTTTGAGACAATAAAAATGATTAACAGGTATGTTCACCTGCCCAGAGAAGAAAGAGATATAAGCAAAGGGAATGGGAAAGGCAAGTAACCATGCTCATAAATCTGGTAAGTACTTCTAGCGCTGTAATATTTTCTGAATGGAGAAGCCCATCCAGTATCTATTTTATAAGAGCAACCACAACATGTTTTGAACAATCCTGATGTGCTTACCAGCCCCAAAAGATTGGAGACCCTTATTACAATCTAATATGCAAATGTTAGTGACCTAGGCAAATGGAAA